>NC_137786.1:183673509-183951009 GCF_963383645.1 Muscardinus avellanarius
GACATGCCCCCTTTGTGCTGCTCTGTAGCTCCACCTGGCGGCATCTATGCAGACTTCGTGTAGTAGTCTCTCTTCTGACGCGGTCCCAAGTATGCTCGGAACTATTTATCCCACCTTCCACTGACTGCGCATCGGACCAAAAGGAAAGAGCACAGACTACGGAAGAAATTACGAACTGCCAGAATCTTCAGTGCTCAGAGAAGTAACCAATAGGCACTGAGGACTGACTCACGTGGCACACAATCGCCCAATCGAGCTCCTGATATTCTCCAATTTACTCCCTTTCCGTTTCAGGCCTCTCTTTTCGGACAAGATGGCCACACCGGCAGTACCGGCAGGTTCTCCTCCCGCCACCCCAGCCCCAGCTCCCACCCCAGCGGTCGTCCCGGCTCCAGCCTCAGCCCCAGCCCCAGCCCCAGCCCCAGCGCCGGCCCCGGCACCCGCCGCGGCCCCAGCGCCGCCTGCGGCCCCTGCAGATCCCGCGGCAGCGGCGGCTCCGCCGGCGGCTCCAGGCCAGACCCCGGCCTCGGCGCCAGGCCCCGCGCAGACCTCCGCGCCCTCGCTGCCCGGCCCCGCTCTCCCAGGGCCCTTCCCCGGCGGCCGTGTGGTCAGGCTGCACCCGGTCATCCTGGCCTCCATCGTGGACAGCTACGAGCGACGCAACGAGGGCGCCGCCCGCGTTATAGGAACCCTGCTGGGTGAGTGGTCAGAGAAGTCGGCGCGCTTTGCTCCCACCTCTTTTATATTCGCGTCCATCTCATTAACTGTTTAATCCCTGGCGTCCTAACCTTCCATCCCCATGACATCTTAAGAGTATGCCAAGGCCTCTTCTTCCAAAAATGAACGTAAACGCCCAGTAGAAAGTCAAGAACATTTGATTTCATAAGTCCAGTGACCACATTTTCTCCCCGTATTCACTGATCAAATGTCTGTTTTCCAGGGTTTTTTTTTTTTTAAAGTTAACCATTTGTCAAAGGAGTTGGTGACATCTGTAAAAAAAAAAAAAAAAAAAAAAAAAAAAAAAAAAAAAAAGATATCCCTTCCAACAAGCAAACAGATTTGGATGGAACGTGTTTAGGATTTTATAATATTTTACTTCTGAGCCTGATTCTTTGCCAGTCTCCCCTAGTACTAGTTCCTAATACCTTGCCCTCTCCAGTGCTGTTTCTGATTTTCCATTTGGACACAGTTGTCTTATCTATTTATAAATGTAGGCAAAACCTTCAGACTCCAGAATAGTCTTTTCCCTGTGTTCCACATTTGGGAAATAAGTAGTTTGTAAAACTGAAAAGCACTAAAGAGAGATTGTTGAATAAATTCCTTTCTCTGGAATTTGATGATGGTCCTATCAAATTAATTTCTACTCTTGGTTCTAGGTTTTAAACACTTTTGTAAATCCAGTCTACTTGCATGGATTTTTTTTTCTCTTGAATTTATGATAGGCCTTACATGGTAGAAGACAATTGGTGTATTACAAAGAGAACATGATATATAGATGGACTCCATTAAATATTAGACATATGCTTAAATTGCCTCAAGTCTATTTCCTTCAAGGGCCGTTTTAATAGACTTAGTCTCTGGGAAAACATTACAAAACGTATCTAACTGTTAGTGGTTACAGCTGTTGTTTGCCATTTCTACATCAGGTCTGTACTATCTTTAGTACACTTTCTTTGAAAGTATCACTTGTTACAGAAAATTGATTCATTGTCCTTTTAGAGGGAAGTATTGGGGATTGAACCCAAGGAGCATTCTCCTGTCTCAGCCTTCCAAGTACTGGGGTTACAGGCATTTGCAACCACATCCTATTGATTGATTGTCTTCTAAACATTACCTTGTCTTTTCTCTAACCAAACCTTTGTATTCTCTTTACTACTAGTGCCTTCCCTGTTCTCTCATTTGTATCTTTAAGTTTCTATCTTCCAGTTTCCCAGGAAAAGTATTATGTATCAGTCTTCCATCCCTTATTCCTACCCTTACTCCATTGTTAATTTTCCACAGTATGAAGGCATTCTGTAACTGCCCTGTTCGGAGTTTTTGTAACAAATTATATTTGCACCATGACTTGGCACTTGACAAATACACAGAATATGCTGTTAAATTTTTCAAACAAACTGTAGCTGTGTAACTAAAGAAAGGGCTTTCTATCAAAAGTTTATGCTTAGTGTCCCAATTATTATGGTGATCTCAATCAGATCAGCTGTAATCTAGATCCTCAGGTCCTCCTCCAAAGTGAATTACAGTACAGTGCTTTCAGTGTTACAGAGCAGTGTTTACCAAAAAAAGTGAAGCACTGACTATGCATGTTGGGAACTTGTCATTTTCTCAGTTTAACATTAGTTTATGAAACATTTCATTTGGTTAAATGAAGTCATGCTGTAATAGAAAGGTGCCATAGTGACGTGGAAATACAGAAGACTTAACTACTTCAGAAAATTGTGCTGGTCATTAAAACAATTGCAAGAGGGCTAAAGAGCCCTGTAAGTGCACTGTTTGAACTGGTCAGTGGTACAGGAATATAGGAGAGACGAGGAAATATAGCAGGAAATGAAACTGGCAAAACAAGGAGCCATAGAGGTATAAATAATTCCAAGTTTGTAAAGGAGGAGGATTACAGGGAACTCTGAGAAGACAAACTGAGTCTAATCTAATTTGGTTTATTTGGGAAAGGTATGGAGCAATAGGCATTTCAGCTTAGACAAAATGGAAATTAAAGGTTATTCTAGCTGCTTTGCAGAGACTGGTTAAGAGACAGATATAAGCTGTGCTTAGACACCAAATAGAGACTGCTCTAGTAATAGGGAAGCACTTGAGAGTTGGGCATGGGGAGAAGTAGATGAACCAAAAGATAGGAGAGAGAATTGGGAAGACTTGGTGTGTTCAGAAGTTAGAGATTAGAGAGAAGAGGGTATCATGTCCATTGAGCATGCCCTTGGAATTGTCAAGTAGACTATTGAATAAGAAGTGTAAAAGAGTCTAGAATGCAAAATAGATGTGGCAAGTGTGTCAGCTTAGGAATTTTGCCATTAGACTATAGAAGGCAAGCCTGTGTGGTGGCATATGCTTGTAATCTCAGTACTGGGGTGGGGAGCAGAGAAGGCTGAAACAGGAGAATTGAAAGTTCACAACCAGCCTCAGCAAAGTAGTGAGGCCCCTCTGCAACTTAGGACCTATTTCAAAATGAAAAAAGGGTGCTGGGGTTGTAGCTCAGAGGTAGAATGCCACTGAGTTTAATCCCCAGACACCAAAAAAAAAAAAAAAAAAAAGGAAAGAAAATATATAGAAGACATTTGTAACCATAAAAGTGGAAGAAATCACCCAAATCAGGGATTTCTAGAAAAGGCCAGATAGTAAATATTTTAACCTTTATATGCAGTGGCTGTCAAAATTACTTTGTAGCAAGAAAGCATTCATAAATAATACATACATAATTGAGCATGTAAACTTTTATTAACAAAATATTTCTAGGTCAGACTCTGACCTAGAAAAGGAGCAGAGAAGAAATAATAGGAAAACTAAGGCAGAACCCTGAAAACTGCAAAAGTCTCTGGAGGAGCCCGCGAAGAAGAGTAAAAAGAGAAGGAAGGACTCTAGAAAAGACTGGTATCATGGAAATCCAAGGAAAAGAAAGTATTAAGAGAGAGAAGGTCATCAAGTCTGTTGAGTGCCAACAAGACATCAAATAAGAAAGAATACATGTATATATCCAGCCAGGTGTGGTGGTGTACACCTGTAATCCCAGTATTTGGGAGGCTGAGACAGGAGGGTCACAAGTTCAAGATCGGCCTCAGCAATTAGCAAGACCCCATTTCAAAATAAAAATATGAGACAGGACTGGGGTGTAACTTGGAGGTAGAATGCCCCTCAGTTCAATCTCTAGTCACACACACACACACACACACACACACACACACACACACCTCCATTTATTGGGTTTAAGCACATAGTCTTAGCTAAGGAAGCAGAAGCTACAGTGAATCAGATTAAACAAGCACTAGTAGTATAGGCAGCACATTCTGGTGGAGAGGGAGACACTTGAAGCCTGCAGTAGCAGATGCCAGTGGTTTTGAGAGTGGAGAAGTCAAGGGACTGGTGGCCTAGTGAGGTCAAGAGGCTAATGTAGTGGAATAACGGTCTCAGAAGAAAAATGTTTGTAGTAACTACTGACATTGATGTTTAAGGTTCACAGGTAGAGGATTTCCACCTGACGATTGGGTTAGGGCTATGCCAAAGGAAGTACAAGCAAACACTCCCTAAAATTGCACTCTGTGGATTAGGCTACTGTATTGGCAGCAAAATCTTCTGGGGAGCTCTGCAAGTTAAATTATCAGAAGGAAGCCTACAGGCTAAAAAGTGAAGGACTGGAAGGTGCTGGTAGTAGAAGGTAACAGATAAAAGAGAAACCTTGTGAAGGAACAGTAATTCCTGTTTGGCAATAGAGGAAGGAGATGTCGATCTCTGGTGTTTCAGTTCTCTGGAGAATACTTGTTCCAATGATGCTGAATTTGGCACTAATGAGGTGGATTGGTGTTCACTAACTGAGGAAACCTCCAAAATCATTCAAAAGTGGTCAGAGGCCATTGGAGTCCTGTGATTAATTATCACATAAACAATTCTCTCTTTCAGGAACTGTGGACAAGCACTCAGTGGAGGTCACCAATTGCTTTTCTGTGCCACACAACGAGTCAGAAGATGAAGTGAGTGAGATTGAGCTGCACCTCTGCTTTTTATAGCTGTTCATTTGCTCGGGTCCCCTCAAGGCCTGTTTTGTAAAATGTGTTGCGCTCATAACTGGAGCCCCTATAGCCAAGGAGATTTGTTCCATTGCCTGTACTTCCCAGGCCTCTTCTGCTGCCAGGGTGCTCTTTGTCTTTTTCATTTGTTTTTCTATGGACTTCTAGCTTCATAGCTTACTTTCCTCCCTCTCTTCTTAGGTGGCTGTTGACATGGAGTTTGCTAAGAACATGTATGAACTGCACAAAAAAGTCTCTCCAAATGAGCTCATCCTGGGCTGGTAAGAGGGGCAGAGCCGGATGGAAAAAAATCTCAGTGATTTTGAAGCCCTTGCCATCTCTAGAGCGCATCTTTCCCCTGGTAGAGACAGAATGTTGACAGCATATGACTTCCAGCAACTATGAATTGAATGTGCTTCACTGGCATTTCTAGTTTTGTGTAATCAAGAATATTTCTTTTGAGGCTGGGTGTGGTGGTGCATGCCTTTAATTCTAGTACTTGGGAAGACGAAACAGGAGGATCACAGGTTCAAAGCCAGCCTCAGCAACTTAGCGAGGCTCTCAGAAATTTAGGAAGACCCCATTTTCAAGTAAAAAATGAAAAATAGGGCTGGGAGTGTGGCTTGGAGGTAGAATACCTAGGTTTCATCCCCAGCACCACACACACACAGTATCATAGCTTTTGTTATGCGAATCTTTTGGGGGAGTGGGTACCATAAACATGAGCCTACAGCTGTGTTCATTCTCCAGGTACGCCACAGGCCATGACATCACTGAGCACTCGGTGCTGATCCATGAGTACTACAGCCGGGAGGCCCCCAACCCCATCCACCTCACCGTGGACACGAGTCTCCAGAATGGTCGCATGGGCATCAAGGCCTACGTCAGGTGACCCGAGGCTTGGGCCACCCACCATGCCTAGATGACACCCACTCCCACCCCATTCCAGTTTAATTCCTTCACTGTGCAGCTCACTGCCCCTCCAGGAGGCTCATTCTTCCAACCGCCATCATTAGGATGGTTTTGCTGGGTAGCTGAATCTGTTCCCATCCCATAATTTCTCCTTGCTGATCCTAGTTGCACTCCAGGTACTCGTTTCTATTAAACAGTCTGAGATGGCAGCCCTTCAAGTATTTGAGCAAGTACTTGTGTTTTTCTCATGTCGTCTTTCCATGGTAGAACTTCCCAAGGATGCCATGGCAGTCCTCACACAGCATTCTTGCCATGATCTTCACCATGCTCAAATACTATTTGCCCAAGTCTACCTTTAGTTTGTCATTATTCCTAGAACTTAGCATAGTACTTACCGTTAAAGGATGACTGTCCTTATTTTGAACACACTTGTTAATCTAGGGTTGAGTACAGTTTTGTGACCTTAACACTGTAAAATGCCATTTGGTGGAGGTTCTTGGGAAGGGACCTAGTGGCATACTGAAGATGCGGCTGCTTGGGAGTTAGAATTTTACCTCTGGTTAGAGTGAAAGTATTTGTTGGTGCCTCTCTCATGCCATCTAACTCTGATGTTTCTGTGTCTGGTACTAATGTAGCCAGTAAGCTATTGTGCAGGAGGACAAAGATGGCAAATGCCACGTCCTCACTCAGGACGAGCCAGTTGAGCTTCAGTCATTGCTGAAATCTTTAGTCTTGAGAGATAGCTTAGATTCCTCAAAATCCGGTTGAAAGGGAAGAGTTGCTATAGTAAAGACATCACTTTTAACCAGGTTACTTATAGCACCCAGTCTGGTCCTGGTGGGCAGGAATCTTTTAGTTTTTTCAATGTTGCTGAAAGGTTCCCAGAAAAGACCCATCTCCTACCTGTTTGCCGTGGGGTGTAGATAGCCAGCTCCCTGAGCAATCCAGAGTCCTGTATTCTCGTCACTGACATTGCAGTGAATGAAGTTATCCCGCCAGGCCAGGTGCAAGGCTTTAGTTCCCTCTGGTGTGTGGAATTAGCTAAGGGGAGAAAGTTAAGTGTTGCTCTTATGAGACCTCTGGGACTTGGGTGGTCTCAGTCTTCTTATTCTCAGCACTGTGGAAGCTGTGTTCCTGTTATAACTGCTTGCCAAAGCTAGGCATGGAACTCCTCCTCCCAAAGCCATCTGTTTACTTTTTCTCTTCCCTCCCCAGCACTTTAATGGGTGTTCCTGGGAGGACCATGGGGGTGATGTTCACACCTCTAACGGTGAAATATGCATATTACGACACCGAACGCATTGGAGGTGAGTAGCCTTCCTGTACTGTACACTCCTTAGAGGCTTGGTCTTCGAGGGAGGGGGCTGTTGCTCTGTAACAAGGGTGGAGGTCTTGAGTGGCTTAAAGAGCCACTGATCTTACTAAGAAGTCACAGTCATTCTCCAAAATAAATGGGGCTTAAAGAATTATTTAAGAAATTTTTAAAGGTGGGAAGTTATTAGGACCAGAAGCCACATGAGAAGCCAGTGAGTGCAGCGCAGGGAGGTGGGGTGCTGACCAGTCCAGAACGCGTACAGGGAGAGTTATCAGGGTGGAGAGAGCGCATCTGTTTCCTGATGGCATGGCTATGGTCCCTGTGTCTCTTAACCTGCCCCACCCAACCCTCTCCCACAGTTGACCTGATCATGAAGACCTGTTTCAGCCCCAACCGGGTGATTGGACTTTCAAGTGACTTGCAACAAGTAGGAGGAGCGTCAGCTCGCATTCAGGATGCCCTGAGCACAGTACTGCAGTATGCAGAGGATGTGCTGGTGAGAGGGGAAAGGAGAACAGAGGAGGGTCAGGTGGCCCTGGGGCCCCGAGGGATGCTCTGACGACGCGGTTGTGCCAGTGGTGAGCATAGCTGCCTCATTGTGTCTTTGTTTCGGTGCTCAGTCTGGAAAGGTTTCAGCCGACAATACCGTGGGCCGCTTCTTGATGAGTCTGGTTAACCAAGTACCTAAAATAGTTCCTGATGACTTCGAGACCATGCTCAACAGCAACATCAATGTGAGTGCCATCTCTGGCGGTCTAGGAGCCTGCCTCCCCCCTCACGTGGACACACAGTTGTGGAAGGCATTGGGTGGGCTGGCCTGGGTGGAGTAGAGGAGATAGGCCTGGCTGCCTTGCAGGCCAGGTGGGAGGGGTGAAGATAATACATATTTCAGAGAGTTCTGTCCTTTTCCTTCCTTGATTCCTTTGCTTCAGGTTCTGGTGCTACTACTGTGGCTTATTATCTAAACCCATACTAAAGTTCAGAGGTAATGGGAATGCAATTTATTTTCCCCGTGTGTGTTCACAGATTCCCCTCCCCCCCATATTCCACTCTGTATCTGTGTGTCTCACCTAAAGCACTCCTAGTCTCTTAAGTTCTTCAGTAGAGAAAGGAAAGTGTCTTCAAGAATTTCTCTTCCACCTTGACTCAGGCTCAGTCTCAGCTGTCAGTTTCTTAGAACTGTCCTCACATCTAGTGTCCACAGGAGAGCTGGCCAACACCAGCCTCTGCTCCCTTTCTACTTAGTCCCTTACTTGTTATTTGATTTTTGTCTTCCAGGACCTGTTGATGGTGACATACCTGGCCAATCTCACGCAGTCACAGATTGCCCTCAATGAGAAACTCGTAAACTTGTGAATGGGTCCCAAGGAGCACTCCTGCCGGTCTAGCTTCCGCCCTAGAACTCGGAAAGAAGTGGAGGAGAAATGGGTTCTGTGTGGTCTTGAGTCACAGTGAGTCAGTCAGCTGCTTGTGACTCTAAATAAACATAGTCTACCTTTTGTAAATGAATGCCATCTGATGTGAGTTTATTGCTGGGTGGAAGGAGAAAGCTGTTCCACACTCCTGCAACAAAGCACTCTAGGTAGAAGCTGGCTCTGTGTTTGGCTTGATGCCTGGCACCCACAGCCTAGGCCACCAATCAAACCCACACCAGCCTTCTTGGCACACCAGTTTTTGCAGTGGTCAGTTCCTCCCAATCTTCAGAACAACTCCATAAAATGTATCACTTCTCTGTAGCATCGTATATGAATGGCAGTATGAAGGGGTACCATGTGGTACAATGCTGAAGGACCTGGAGATGTGCTAGTGAGTAGAAGGAGACAAAAAAGAAGATGGACACAGACCTCAGTCCTAGGACCCATAAGACTGTGGTGAGGAATAACTGCTTTATCAAATTTTTTTTTTTTTTTTTTTTTTTTTTTGGTTTTCAGTTTGGAAAGGTGTCCAGTACTGTGAACCATTTCTTGATGAGTTACCTGGTTTCTATAGGAAATGAAATGAGAATCCCTAGAGGAAAATAGTTGAGAGAGTTGGATGCTGAATCTGAACTAAAAATAGAGCATATGGTGAAGCTGTTTGCTGCTTTGTTTCAGGGAGGCAGAATTGGGATCTGTGGGTGAGAGTATAAAGGGATTTTCACAGGTACTATCTGTAACTTGAGAGCAGCCTTCGGCAGTGTTGTGATCTGCCAATGGCTGGGTCTAAGCAAAGACTACCTGACTTTTCCCAGCAACCTTGCAGAGTCAAGTATTTACTTGCCTAAGTAACCTCAGGCAACCCTTTCATCTGATATCCTAGACGCTGTGAGGTATCTTGGATTGAGTAAGAAGTCATTATTCAGTGTGTGGGGTACATTAATATTGGAGTGAGAAGGTGAATGAATGCAACTGGGACTCAGAAAGGCCTGGATCTTAATTCTGGTTCTGAGATATGTAACCTTAGGACAGAAATTCTAGGACTTTTAAGATATGGATCTTAATAGCACATAGCCCATTAAGGTATTGTGTCAAAGAAGTAGTGCTTGATACATAGTAGGCATATTATGTAAATGGTACATAATATTATGACTAAAGTTAAGCACAATTTAAAAATAATGTGAACCCTAGCCTAAAAGTCAGTTTTGGTTCTGAGATATGTAACCTCAAGAAGTACAAGTTCTGGGGGTCACAGATACTACTGATACTTTGTAAATATAGGAAAATGTAAACAGATGTTACTGCAAAATGATAGTGATAATGCCATATGTATGTGACGGGGGGGGGGTGTTTTTACTGAGGATCCAACCCAGGGGCATTCTACCTCTGAACTATACCCCCAGTTCTAATTTTTTTTTTTTTTAAACAGGGTCTTGCTAAGTTGCTGAGGCTGCCTTCAATCCTGCAATCTTCCTGTCTCTGCCTCCCAAGTATTAGGATTACAGGCATGCCACCCCACCCAGCTGAATATGCCAAACTTAAAATAGAATGAGGAGTTGGAAGAAGATTGATCAGCATTTTTATTTTTTAGGGGTAGACAGCAAATACCAACTTCAGTCTTTTAAGAATACATGGTCACATTCCAAGATTAATAACTGGAAATGTATATAATCACTCAATTTATAGGGATGAGAAATAATGGAATAAGAAAAGAGAAAATTTTCAGAGTCTGAGAAATTAGCATGGAAATGGTGGTTGAAACTAAAATGGTCAAATAGTCCATATACATCAGTAGGCATAATAAAAGCAAAAGGATTAAACCAACCAGAAAGGGGAAGTTAAATATTAAAGCAAACCCTAGCCATATGCTGTTTATAGATACTTATTTGAAACAAGGATAACAAAGTTGTCCTATAGCTATAAATAACAATATGAGAGAATCTTAATGTTGAATGGAAGCAGCTAATCTCAGAAGACAGTGTGCATTATAACATCCCAGTACAAAGTTCAAAAACAAGTGAAACTGTTATTTAGACATAATATACCTAAGGTCAGTTCTTGTTATGTGTAGTACCGTTCTACCCCAACCTGAACTAGTGAATATTGAACCATTACTTTTTTTTGTGTGTGTGGTACTGGGGTTCCTGGAAGCCCTTCTACTTTCTACCTCCGGGCTACACTCCCAGACCTATTTTTACATTTTTATTTGGAAACAAGGTCTCCTAAGCCAGCGCATGTGGCTGGCTTCGAACCTGTGCGATCCTCCTGTCTCTGCCTCCCAAGCGTGGGGATTACAAGCATGCACCACCACGCCCGGCGAACCATTACTTTTAAAGGATATGCAGGTTTAGAGTCTGACAGGCCTCACATCACATCAGCCAGTCAGTACATATAACCTTGTTTTATGTGTGTTTTTGTCTTAAAAGACACCTTATTTTGAAAGTACACATGAGCTCCCCGCGTCTTATTGTGTGACGCTCTGAAGTGCCTTTGACATTGCCAGCAAGAAGGCAGGCTATCACCATAGTCGGCCCCTAGACCTTGCATCTACAGAACCATGAGCCAGAATAAACCTGTTC
This sequence comes from Muscardinus avellanarius, assembly GCF_963383645.1. Taxonomy (NCBI): domain Eukaryota; kingdom Metazoa; phylum Chordata; class Mammalia; order Rodentia; family Gliridae; genus Muscardinus; species Muscardinus avellanarius. The sequence goes on from NC_137786.1 coordinate 183,684,464, forward strand.
AGGCATGTAATATATCAGGTTGATTCATTAACGGTGAACTGAGGGCCAAAACTTCTGCTTGGAGGAAGCTTATTCTTGTTGTGTTTCTCCAAAAGGAACTTGTACTAGGTGTGCTAGACAACTGCTTGAGGGCCGTTTTAAGCAACAAAGTCAACAACCAAAAATGCAAACATGTATTAAGCCTGAAAAGACTGTTTATGAGAGCCAACACAAGTAGGCCTTCCTGTTCCATTTCACCTGGGAATATACACGAGGGGCAATTTGGGTTTCCACCATTCTGTACATGTTCACAAACGAACACAAAGGCACTGATTAGGGATAGAAGTGTTAAAATGTGAAATTTCAAATACAGAATTTGAATAATAAGAATTGACTATATGTGTGTACATTTTAAATATGGTACATATACAAGAACTATAACCAAAATGGAAAGAATGATAACATATAACCAGGACACCTAGCACAGAGGCGCATGTCTTGCCTGGTGGGTGCTACATGCATTCCTATTCTGTGCTGACTGAAAAGTGGAAGCCGTGACCATTGAGAACAATGAGAAAGTTACAGCTGAGATGGAGTTTCCACAGCCTGAGAGAAAATAGGACAAGTCCCTAATACCTGTAGCTAAGGTACTGCTCCAAAATTGGCAAACTTCTACCTGAATCCTGCCTAGGGTTCACTCAATCACACTAATTTCTTTGTTGAAGATTCTTCGACAATTTTACCCAAATCTCTCCCTAACCCCTCAAACAGCTTCCAAAGAACCCCCTCCCCAGCCACTCATTTCCCCAGCTTGAACTCTCCAACAACTAATACACTTTTTTCCCCAAATCTTATTTCATCATTCCCCAGACCTGAGCCACGTAAGTTAATTCATCCTTTCAACCAGTCTCACAATCATGATACCTTCCAGTCATTCTAAGTCAAGGGCCCACCCTCCCTCCATCTCTCACTCTTAACTACAGAAGTTGATCATCACTAGTGTCCATGAACTTAATGCTGAGTTACTTTGATGGAAAACATTATCTCTACAGGCAGAAATGTGTTCCTGTACCTTTCCCAGTAGGCTCTGATTTATGCTAGGTCACAAGCATTTTTACCTTAGGGGACGAACTTATCCAATGGATGGCCTGACTGATCCCATACTCATTGACTGCATTGCTTTAGAAGGGAACATATCAATTCCAAAGGAATACATCTCCCCCAGCAATAATGACCCTCTGCACAAACTACCCCTATAAGAGCTTTGACTCTGGGCCCCCTGACCAGTGGGCAGATTGATTGCAGGCAGCAGTTCATCCATCCCTAAAAGCATCTCATTGACACTCTGACCTATTGATAGTGACCTCATTCTATAATCATTATTTAATCAGCATTCACTGAGCTCCTATTACTTGCCAAATATGCCAGCACTAGACAAATAAATATGTAGCTAGGGATAGAAGAACAGAATGGCAGGCAGTCTGGGAGAGTGTCTCTACAGCTGGTGGGAAGGCTTAAGGCTCTGCTTTTCACCCTTAGCAGCTCAGGAGGAATCCCCAGGTCAATATATCCAACTGGATCAGGTGAAAAATTCACAGTGAACATATCTATTGTATGCAGAGAGAAGAGCAGGGGTCCACCCTCTCCTGCTGCTGTGTCTGGTCAGCTGAGGGAGTGTACAACTGTCCCAATTGTCTGCAACTTGTAAGAGTCACCTTAGAAGCCTTTGGGGAAGTGGAAAGGCTTGAATTCTTGCTACCTCTATAAGGGACAGGGAATGTGTGTGACTTTGATGTGCTCTCTGTAAGGGACAGAAAGGAGGATCTAAACCCTCTCACTAAATCCTGGTCTCATTTTTTGAACAATGATGGTTTTATTGTGTTAAGAGTATCCTGTTTACTTTTGAGGTTTTAAAAATGCAGAAAACAAGGCAGAAATAATTGAAATAATTAACATATCCTACTAATCCTTTTTCTCTACAGATAACATCTGTGTGTGTGTGTGTGTCTGTGTGTGTGTGTCTGTCTGTGTGTGTGTGTGTGTGTGAGTGATGTGAATTGAATCCAGGACGTTGTACGTGTTAAACATGAGCTCTACCATTGAGCTACATTTCCAGCCCATCCTTGTGGGGGGTTTTGTGTGTTTGGCTTGATGGTATTTTAGGGGAGGGGTCATTTGTTTGGTTTGGTATTAATGATTGAACCCAGGGGTATTTTACCTCTGAGGTATAGCCCCAACCCTTTTCATATTTAATTTTGAAATAGGGTCTCACAAAGGTGCTGAGAATCTCACTTAAGTTTCTGAAGCTGGCCTCAAACCTGTGTCAGCCTCCCAAATGCTGGGATTACAGGTGTGGGCTACCACACCAAGATCCATCCTTGTTTGTTTAACAATTTTTTTTTAATTTTGTGTTTTGTCTTTTTAACTAAACATGATAGAATGATGGTTGTCTAAGTCATTAAATCTTTTTTTAATTTATTTATTTATTTATTTATTTATTTATTTATTTATTTTTTTTTTGGTGGTACTGGGGTTCCTGGAAGCCCTTCTACCTCCGGGCTACACTCCCAGACCTATTTTATATTTTTGAAACAGGGTCTCTTACGCCAGCGCGGCTGGCTTCGAACCTGCACAATCTTCCTGTCTCAGCCTCCCAACCGCGGGGATTACAAGCGTGCGCCACCACGCCTGGCTTAAGTCATTAAATCTTTAAAAAATCTTATTTTAGCCGGGCGTGGTGGCGCACGCTTGTAATCCCCGCGCTTGGGAGGCAGAGACAGGAGGATCACGCAGGTTCGAAGCCAGCCCCGCGCGCTGGCTTAGGAGACCCTGTTTCCAAATAAAAATGCAAAAATAGGTCTGGGAGTGTAGCCCGGAGGTAGAAGGGCTTCCAGGAACCCCAGTACCACCAAAAAAAAAAAAATCTTATTTTAATAAGTTCCTACTATATAGATGAACTGTCATTTATTTAAATGATGTTTTAATATTGGACATGTGGGTTATTTCTGATTTTGTACTAAGATACATATTATTCCATGGTGAACATCTATGTGCAGATGTGACGTATGAGTTCTTCCTTGGGGTGGCCTTTCTCTCTCATACTTTATCACCTGGGAAGCCCACACAGTGGTGCTCAGTCTGTATGAAGGAGACTATCAGGAATGTGCATCTGCAGCTTCTGCTTGCCCTTTTTATGCAGGGATCATACACTGTGGCATAAGGGAAACAGAAGCTGGACCAGAGACAGTATTACCCCATTTTTGCCCTCCAAGGGCCCATAACTTAAGGCTCCCCTTCTATCAGCCCAAGCCAGAGAAATTAACTTGACCAATTTAACTGCTGGAGAACATGAGGAATTCTAGGGACATGGAAACCTGAGTGCGCTTCTCTCCTCCTAACCCCATCTGTCTGCTCTGCTGAGCCCATGGGCTGCTGAGGTGTGAGCAGGGTTCTGGAAGATCCTTATTCTCTGTCCCAGAGTATTGACCCCAGTGTGATAGTCCCAGTCCCATAAGGAGCATCCCTGTATGGCTGATTCCTCTTCTCATAACCACTAGAGGGCGCCCTCACACCTCTGAAGAGCCCTCTGCTTGCCAGTTCTCATTCTCTTGGTGCCTGAGCATTTTCTGAGGGCCTGCCCACAAAAAGCACCTTCAGCTTTTAAGATACCAGACAGTGCAAAATGAGTGGCCAAAGCTCCTAGAGATTTTAGCCACAGTATAATGAAACTAAAGCATCTTCCTCCATCTCATCTATTTCAAATCTTGGTTTGGAAGCAATTCAAGTAAATCTCCTAGGACTACTCCTCTTCCTGTCATATTATAATCTACAAGCCCTTCTATGTAGAAATCCTGAGGCTGCTGCTCCCCAGGAGCAACCCTGCCTCAGGACCTGACTACCAAAACAAAGTTCTGGGATTCCCATCCAAGAAAAGAATGGTGCAGTGAGACATGACCCGGGGACCATCTGGAAGAGTCTGGCCTCTCCTGTGGCAGTATTGCTTGAGGCAGGTGAAAGGCTCTTACCAAGTTCTAGAGAGGTGATTAGTAAGAGGTACAAGGTGGAATCATGTTCAAAAGCAGGCCTAGTAAAATTGTTTTAACTGATGAGTATAAGGGATAGGATAGATTAAGGGGAGGGGAAGGGGAGCTAAAAATAGAAGCCCCGGATTTTGGTATAAAACCTCGGCTATATGGGAGGCATACTTATTTAGAGTTTCTGAAAGCGGCACATGTGACAGGGAATTGAGGGAAGGTGTTGTATGTGCAAGGTGATCTGCATTCAGTTCCTGTGGTTGCCACAACAAGTACTGCAGACTTGGTAGTTTAACATAACAGAAGTTTACTGTCTCACGGTTCTGGAGACTAGAAATCTGAAATTGAGGTCTGTGCAGGAATCTGCTCTCTCCAAGGCTTCTTGGAGATGGTCTTTCCTTGCCTCTCCAGCTTCTGCTGGTCCCAGGCATTCCCTGCCTTGCAGCTCTAGTGCTCCCACCCCGACTTCTGACTCACAGGGGGTTCTCCTTGTGCGTCTCTGTCCAAGTGTCCTTATAAAGTCAGGAGTCATGTTGGATTAGGGCCCATCAGAATGAACCCATTTTCACATGTATAAGAAGGTCCTGTGTCCGGATAAGTTCTCATGGACACCAGGCATTAGAACTTCAGCATATCTTTTGGGGAGACACAACCCATAATATGATCCAAGAAGCAAAAGTGAATGGAGACACTAAGAACCCATAATATGAAAGTGAATGGAGACACAACCCATAATATGATCCAAGAAGCAAAAGTGAATGGAGACAATAAGAACCTAATACAACCTACAGTGTTAAGCTGGATGTTTCTATAGCAACAGGGGCTCAGTCCCACTGAGGAACTTCCAAGGAGCCATGTGAAATAACCCCTGGGAATTCTCCCACTGAAGCATTGGAAGGCTTGTTAGTTGCTCCCTCATTGGTTGAAGAATTCTCATAGGAGGTTAGCCTTCTCACATTTGCAGACTCCATCTGCAGATGGTCTGGTCCTTCCCCTAGCTAATTAGGGGGATGGAGGTGGGAGGGCAGCAGTGTGTGTGGTACTGTCCATCACCGCTGTGCTGAAAAGTCAGGAAGCCATCAAGAATGAATACCAAGCAACACCCCTCACATTGCCCAGATCTGCTCATGCCCCACAATGAATCCATGTGTCACTGACTCTTTTAAGGCAGTGGTCAGCTTCAAGCTAAAAACAAAACACGTATCAACAGGACAGTTAATGGAACAAACTGGTCATCAGCCACCATCTCCCTCCACCATCCATCCTTGATCCCTGTTCCCTGGCCGGCACTACAGCAGGTCGTGTTTGCTCATCCTGAAGGTCAGCTCTTGATTGTCTCACGTTGTCACGTTTTGTTGGCTGTGATTGCCTCCTCACTGTTATCACCAGGCCTGAAAGCATCAAGACATTCTCCAGCTTCAGAGTAATCCTCTCTACCCCGTGATGTAGCAGCAACCTTAGCCCCTCGGGACAATCAGGCTTGATTTGATTGCCCCCTCCACTAGGGAGACATTTTTTTTTAAACCTGATGGTCCACAAGGAGCCCAAAGTGACCCAGCAGGAGATTCAGTGAGAAACTTCCATGTTACCCAGCAGAAGACTTCCCCAAGAGGCAGGACCTCTAAACAACCAAAGAGCCAGGTGCAGAAATGGGAAGCACAATTCCTATGGGGTGCGGGCTGAGGCAATAAGGAGGGGACAATCCTCCTTGTACCGCTTGGCTACGTTGGCCCCCATGAGTCTAATTACTGGGGATGTCGCACTATGAACCATCTGACAATTTAGTGCATATACTGCATCCTGGAGGAAGTGACCCAGGTCCACAGGGTGTCAGCTTAACAGCTCCTTAGCTGAGACTTGATAATCCATTCTCACTTTTTGCCCTTTGCTTCCAGGTAAGCAGTATATGGGAAGACCCATTGTTTTTGTTTTTTAAGACGATTGTCACAGCTTACTAAACAAAATAGATCCTTGAACTAAAACTTCATTGTGCAGATCTACAAACCATTGGTAATGAAAGAAAAACACCAAATTAAGAAAAGGGATCAACTCCAGTAAAGACAGACTGCTGCTCTCTCCGTAGTGGAAGGAGTGGTGTAAAGAACTTGCCACCAAGTGTCAAGGTAGTCTCAGACCTCAAGGAATGCACCAGTGAGGAGCCAGGCTGCTCCTGCGGGTTGAGCATTCAGCAGAGGTAAGAGGCCCATGCCCTGTACCTATGCCTACGCCCGGCAAAATCTGCCACATTCTCACTCCATTTGGATCCAAGCACTGAGCTGGTTGAGAAAACTAACACCCACCAAACGAGTGATCCCATATACCTGCTCATTGGGTGCCACCTCCACAACAGATGCTTTCTGCTCGGCATTGACCTGAGACACAAAAGTCTACACAACCTGGCACTGCTCTCTTCCCCACGCTTTCTCCAAGAGTGCAGTCTTGCTTCATCCAGGCCTCAGATCAACCAATCAAGCTATTTCCCAACACTCAGAAGTACATGTGTGTTCTGACCTCTCGTGACACCTCCCTACCTGCAAAGTTGACGGCCAAGTGTCCTGCCTGTGTGGTGGGAGGTATGTCTCACCACTCACCTTAAGGACTTCTCCCAACAAGGCCAGGTGCAGTTGGGTGTATACTGTGGTGGCAATTCACTTTTGGTTCATTACAGTGTATCAAGACAATCCATCTATACGCCAGGCTCAGATTTTTTTTTCTTCCTCTATCGGTGGTGGTAGAGAACACCGCACCACATACATGAAACCATAAATATGAGATGGGAGGCAGGTTGCCACAACACGGGTGCCTGCCATGAAGTCTGAATCGCCTCTGCATGTATTTCTGTGTGCCTTTTTTTTTTTTTTTTTTTTTTTTTTTTGCAGGTGTGGGGATGGAACCCAGGGGTATTTGACCTCCAAGCTATACCCCCTGCCCTATTTCTTATTCTTTATTGTGAAACAAGGCTTCACTGAGTTGCGGAGGGCCTCACTAAGTAGTTGAGGCTGTCCGCGAACCGTGATCCTCGGTCTCAGTCTCCCAAATGCTGGAATTACAAGCGCGCTGTATGCCCTTTGCACCTGTTTGTTTCCAATCCCAAAATGTACCATTTTCATCATTTAGTGAAGTAACCGATGAAGTGGTAAGTCAGTCAGTTCATGGCAAGGTGAACATTTGGTGTCCTGCATTACAAAGGGCAGTTTTAGTCCTATAGTGTCTCAATGCCCCACCGGCCAGTATTCAAGCCCCACTAGGCCCAGTGGCTCATTGTGAGCTTCTTTTTAAAATAGAGTTCTCTGCTGCAGAAGGCCTGGCCTGGCTCCCAAACCTAAAAGTCTATGCCACTTCCCAGAGACCACACAGTGTTCCTTTGTGGTGGGGAGAGAGGATACTGGGAATTGACCTGGGGCATTCTACCTCCAAGCTACATCCCCAGCGTCTTTTTTTTCTTTCTTTTTTAAAGCAGGTCTTACTAAGTTGCTGAGGGTTTTGCCAAATTGCTGAGACTATCCTTGAATCTGATAATCTGTGATCCTCCTGTCTTCACATTCCAAGTACTGGGATTACAGGCCTGCGCCACCATGCCCAGCTCAGTGTTCTTATCTAACACAGACTTCTGACACCATTGGGTTATCAGGACATACAAGAACAAAATCAGAGCACCTGGCACCTCAGCTTGAACCTATTGAAAATGCCTTTCCTCCTTCAGTCCATATCTAGATGTTAAATAGGTGGTGGTCTCTGGTCTCCTCCAGTAAAGTTATTCCGATCTACTTCCATGAGTCTCCTGATCCTCAATAAACCACCAAGGTAGTTTCTTTCTTAGGTCGGATTCTCCAGAAGCAGACTGAAAGGAATACTCATGTACAAGGGATTTTTTTTTTTAGGGAAGTGCCCCAGTGATGTGATGGTATATGATTGACAACTGGATCTCCAGAAATATCAGCCTTGATTTACAGCATTTGCCAGTTTCCATGAATACTCCCGCTATGACCAATTTAAAGCTCTCAGCATGATGGCTGTGAATGTGGAGTTGGGAAGAGTTGCTAGCGATTGGCTGTCAGTAGTAGCCAGTTCCAGAACACCACTAAAATGCTGCTGAAGAGACAAGTGGAAGAGCGAGTGTAGGAGGACAAGAAATAGGAAAAAGTCAAGTCAGAGTGATCCCGGGCAAAGTTCCACAGAGGTTAGGCTCAAGTTGAAGTACACGTTACACTACACTGTGGTCCCATGAGCTAAAGATGCTACACTTTCTGCTCCTGCACCTGTCAGGCATTAGGCAGAGGCCATCCAGCATGGAAGTAATTCCCAGGTGCCTTGGGCTCTTTGGGTGAGCAAAGTGGCTCCAGCAGTCCTCTGGAGAAGAGGTGTGAGAGCTGGGTTTTCTGGGTCCTTGGGATAGTCGGCATGATAAGAGTGTTTTTGTATACTTAAGGCCTCAGGACATGCTGTATCAGTATAACCAGGTAAGCTTATCCTAACTCTGTATCATGATTGCTTTGGGGGAGGCAGGCTATTGCGGTGGCTTCTGCAGGTATTGCATGTCCACATAGCTCCTCAGTAGGATCCCAAGGCTTAGCTGAGCTTCCTGATCGGCAGCACTTCACATGTGTTGTCACATGTTGCTGGGAAAACCCGAGTCCTTGTGCAACTTCATGGGAGAGTGTATGTGGTTTCTCCCGGCTTCTCCCTCAAGCCTTTTCCTTTTGCTGACTTTAATATATCTTTTATTGGAACAAACCATAACTGTGAATATAACAGCTTTTTCTGAGTCCTGTGAGTCCTGGTGAATCATGGAGCCCAAGATTAGTCTTAGAAAAAATGATAATAGAATCCTTTCACTATAATAAATCATGGTCAGGAGTACAGCTATCTGCTGAGCCCTGTGACTCCTCCTAATGAATCATCAAATGCAGAGGGGATAGCTGGATGCAGCTGTGCATGTTTGCAATCCCAGTACTTTGGAGGCGGAGGCAGAAGGATCATAAATTAGAGGCCAGCCTTGGCAACTTAGACCCTGTCTCAAAAAAGAAAAAAGAAAACTAAAATAGGGCTGTGGTGTAGCTCACAGGTAGACTACTCCTGGGTTCAATCCCCAGTACTTAAAAAAAAAAAAATATGCAGAGGTGATTTTTGGAGATCCCTGACACTTTCTTATCTTAAAATTATAAGAAAGGATTTCTGTATCAGCCTATCCCCTGGGGAAGCATGTGGCCCACATGACCTCCTGACCTCCATAAGAACTGACTTGTCTTCTCTCCTTTGTTGTCCTGCCATCACCATCCCACCATGACCTCTCTGAATGCCTGGCCCATGTACTGCGAGTCCTCCCTAAGCATATTGAAGCACATTTGGGCCTCTCCGTCCTCCTGACACTTTCATCTTCCTCACAGGGAGGCCAAACTTTCCACAGTCAGTGAAATTCTGTGAGGGCCTTGCCTTCAGAACCATGAATTTTTGTTGATGCTCCCACCTCTGGCACCAGTCGGGAAGCAGGGTACCCATGGTATACCCACAAACTCTTCTCGGGTCTCTGCTGTCCCAGCACTCCATAGTATTCTGAATCTTATTATTTATATCATCATATATATTTGTGGCTCAGAAGGAAATTTTCAAATGGTATCTAGGTCGTAGTCATTACTCACTCACATTCTCCTGGGGATTGAACCCAGGGGCCTTCTACCTCTGGAGAGTATGGACCTTGTTTTAGTAAAGGAGGTGGCTTCCCTTTGTAGCGCTCCCATCTCTACTATACCACACAATTTTTCCTTCCAGGTTTTATTCTCTAGGACATAGACTCCCAGGACCCTGTTCCTCATTTTGCCATGATAGACCCTTGGCCCTAGGTCCTGGTTTGGGGTTTCACTTTGCTTGCTTTCTCTCCCCAAACCATAACCAAAGGGCCTGAGCTTAGAAGTTATAGAGCATCCACAGAATACTGACACCCAGTCCTTGGCTCTGATAAAGGTCTCTTCTCAGGCCTTTGTTAGACTCTTACATCCACCTTGCCCAGAGCTCCTCTAGTGATGTCTGGCTCAGAACACCTGGTCTTGAGCTTGTTTTCACTTCCAGGGGTACCAGAATTTGGAGCTGGGGGTCTAGGAGCTCAGCATTAGTGTTGGCTCTTACAGCCACAGATCTCTCTCTCTTTTTTTCTTTTTTCTTTTCTTTTTTTTTTTTTTTTTTTTTTTTTTTTTGCGGGTCTGGGGATGGAACCCAGGGGCATTCGACCTCCGAGCTATACCCCCTTCCCTATTTTTTATTCTTTATTTTGAAACCGGGTCTCACTGAGTTGCATAGGTCCTCACTAAGTAGCTGAAGCTGTCCGCGAACCGCGATCCTCCTGTCTCAGCCTCCCGAATGCTGGGATTACAAGCGTGCGCCACCACATCCAGCTGCCACAGAACTCTTGCATCATGCCACCTAACTGGTTTCCTGGGGAGACAGAAATCTGTTTCTTATTACCACTTTAGGGGCCTCACCCAGGCAGGCTTCAGGGGCTGGCAGCCAGAGGCTAGAGTCAATTTCAGGAAGTCTATGTGATTGCTGGTTCTCAGCTAGCACCCGTGGAATGGGCTGACCCCACTAGGTGGAGCAGAGACTTTCTTCTCGAGGAAGTCCCTTCTCAGGTCCTCTTCACATTCCATCAGTCCCCTGGGCATGTCTTACATGGGTCAGGAACCGTGGCTTCCTATCCTGCAGTTTCTGTAGGAGACCTCCCTCACAAACTTTTAGATAGAAAAGCCCCCTTCCCCCCTCTGAGAATAAAATAAGATGCAACAAATTGGTTCTAGAACCTCAATCCCCTACTCCTGAGCTCATAGGCATGTCAGCGGTTCACCATCATGAAGTGGTTCAGCCGGGCATGGTGGCGCACACTTGTAATCCCAACGCTTGAGAAACTGAGACAGGAGAATTTCACAGGTTCAAAGCCAGTCTCAGCTACTTAGTGAGGCTCTCAGCAACTTAGACCCTGTTTTCAAATAAAGTATAAAATAGGTCTGGGAGTATTGGGAGTATATCCCAGAGGTAGAAATCCTCTGGGTTCCATCCCCAGTAACACACACACACACACACACACACACACACACACACACACACGTGGTTCAGAAACTGGTTCAGTGTGGGAGTATGGTTCATGTTAGTGTATTCCACAAGGTCTGTTTGGTCTGTGAAACATTTTGCTAGGTACCTGGTTTTTGGTAAATATTGATTTGGGCTGTTTTGAGAGCCAGCAGGGATCTTCAGTGGTTACAGAGTTGAGGGCACTGCACAAGGATAACAAATTCAGAAGCAACAGTTAAGTTATATGTGAGAGAAACTGGCCGATGGACCCCAAGGCCTACAGGAAGACAACATGCCTCCTGTGCAGAGAACAGCCACCTCTGCTCTGTACCTGCCATCCCAAGGAAGCCCGAGAGTTGCCAGGATTTCTTAGTGCCGGATAGGATGGAAGGCTAGATCATCTGCTAAATCTTTAGTTTTTAAATGTTGCCAATCTACTCAATTAATAAAAACTGCAGGACAAACAATTTGAGGGCTGGATGCAACTTCTATGAACACACAGAGATAACTCTAGTTTCACCAGAGTCTGCAGGATCCTCAGATTAGCACAGCTCAAACCCAGCCTCCCTGCACTCCACCTCAAGTCACTCCACCGACCCTGACCCACAGTAGCTGCATTGAAAGGTCCTTCTTAGGCTCTGTGACCTCTGCAAGAAGATTATACTTGTAAATCCCCGCAGCCAGCAGCTCAGCGTGGAGGGAGGGATGAGAAGGGCCCAGCAGACAGAAATGCCCCAGCCACCTCTCCCTACCCAACCTGCCCGGCCCACGCGCCCCCCTCTCCGTAGTGATCCCTGGGTCCAGGTCAGCCAGGTATAGACAAGAAAACAGACACTTTCCTGGTTAGGCCAAAAGAGCTGGATGTTTTCCAAAGGACATTTAGTAGGAATTAAGGGAAAACACAAAGGGACAGTAACAGAACGAGATGGCCTAGAAATGGGAGTGTTTGCAGAGCTGGGTTTTCAGAACCCAAGAGGGCCACACTATGCTAGATAGCAGTGCCGGGGAACCCAGTGCGGGTAGAGGGAGGAAGAAGTGGATTTCCATTCCTGGCAAGGAGCGGGGCAGTGTGTGGAAGGAGGGGGCGGTAGTTAAAGAACGACGTCCACGCAGGGGCAGGGGCAGGGATCCGATCCGGCAGCAATCTAGGAGATGCGAGGCAAGGGCATTACCATTCTGGAGGAGGCATCTTGTTGGTGGAAGGTGGGAGGGGAGAATGAAGAAGACTACCTCGCCGGAAATGAGGGGGCGTCTCTGCAGAGGCGGGGGGGGGGGCTAATGGGGAGAGCGTATCCGGGATTCCCACGCGAGCAGAAGGAACAGCCTCTTAGCAGCCCCAGTCCCGGGAAGGTTTGAAAGCAGCGGTACCCTAGTGACGCCGGAAAAGATGGAGCGGTTGCCATGGCGACGGGGAGCACACATCAGAAATAAATAAATAAGCAGCCAGGCTGCCGCAGCCGCGCCCCCGCGGGGCCCGCACGCAGGGGAGGGGATCCCGTGGGCCCGGGTCCCCGCCGCCCGCGCACGCTCGCCATTGGCGGAACCGGAGGGGGTCACCCCCGGGGGGGCGCGAATGGTACAGTCCTCCGCCCGCCCCGGCCGCAGCGAGCCGAGCGCCGAGCCACGCGCAGCCGCCGCCGCCCGCGGAGCCCGAGCCCAAGCCGAGCCGGAGGCGGCGATGGAGGGGGTCAGCAGCCACCGGACCCTGTCCTACAGCCGCTGGAGCTACGACAGGTAGGGCGCCGCCGCCGAGCGCACGCCCGCCTCAGCAGCGGGCGGCGGAGCTGAGAGCCCGGAGCCCCCGGTGGACCCGCACCGGGACCCCCAGGCCCCGGGTGCCCCGGGCCGGGCCGGGGGCAGCAGCCCGCGCACGTGCGGGGCGAGGGTCCAGGACGGCGGCCGTCACCCGCCCGGCCGGCCGCCCCAGGACTCGCGGGCGGGGAGGCGTGGCGGGCCGGGGGCGCGGGTCTGCGCCCTGGGGGCCCGGGACCGAGGTCAGCGCCCCCTCGCCCCGGAGCCGCGGGTCCCTGGCTGCCCCCGCCCGCCCCGGGCGCCGGGCTCCCACCGCCCTCGGCAGGGGAAGCGGCTGCGGGCGTGGGCGGCTGGAGCCGAGCTCCCACGCACTTGTCCAGGAGGATGGAATTATCTTCCCTGGAGACTAGAGAAAAGGACGACGAATGAATTGTGATAAAACGGGGATTTATTCGGAGATTATTTCCCTTCTATCTGCTTTGCTGTGTTCAATGCCACTCTTCTATTAAGATGGGAATCATGCTGATAGTATTTTTTTTTTTTTTTTAAAGTTTGCAACCCCATGACTAGCTCCAGAATTCTGGAGTTAAAATTTCCGATCCCTGGACTGAAATGGTGAAGGCCAGAAAAGAAACTTCATTAACTGAACTGTTCTCACATGCGTAGAGCATGGCTCTTCTCCTCGCTCCGCCAAAACATGGCTGTATCTCTGACAACACTTGTTTCCTAGATTCAGAGGAACAGGTGTCCCTCCTTCCCAAAGCTAATTCCCCGAGGACCCGTCCGCCCTAGGTTTCCTTTTCCCCCTGATCCCTCCATCTTCACATTGCCCTCTCCAAGGGTGATCTCAGCCTCTAAACTTATCAGAGATGGGTGTATCTGGCCCACCTTTTTCTTTGCATCCAGTTACCTCCTTTGGGGGAAAATATCTGAATTGGCTGATGCCCTTAATGAAAGCAGAACCCTAGTACTCTGCTGTCCACCACTTTACAAATCCTTTCTTGGAAAAGCAGTGTTCTCCATAGACTCTAACATCAGTGGGATATCAAATTTACAATAACAAACAAATCACACATTCATTTACTTATTCAACAAACACACACTGAGTGCAAACTTTGTGCTGGGCATTGGAGATAAGGAGATAAAAAGACACAATTCCTTCCCCCAGATCAGCTCGTGGTCTAGAGTCCAGTTGAAAGAAGCAGTCACGTATGCCACAGGCATATGGAAGAGAAGAACTTTAAACTGAGCTAATTCTAAATAGTCACTAGATTTTTTCCCCTCCAAAAACAAACAAAAGCAGAAAGACTCTGGGATTTAGACAATCTGGATTCAAATCCTAACTCTGCCTAGATAACTTCAAGGTACTTTTCTTCTCTGGGCCTCAGTTTCTTCATCTGCAAAACGAGGGGTTGCTGTATTAAATGAGGTAGTAAATGTAAAGATAAGGGCTTAGCATACTGCTTTGGACATAGTAATCATGCAATAAATGTTTCAGGTGCTCTTTTCTAGCTGTATACTATAGGTGTTTCTGGAAACCCTAGTCTTCAGAAGCTCAGTTTGAAAATCATTGTTCATCCTTTTCAGACTTCGAAATAATGACATTCCCTGGGGTTCTATCTTCAGAACTCCTTTCTTCTCCTCTTGACAACCTTGACACCTGGGGAGTTGTGTGGAAAGCAGCTTCCCCGGCCCGGTCTGCATTGAGTCAGAATATTCAAGGGTAGGCCCTTGGAGTCGATATTCGTTATAAAACTTCCCAGATGGTTGTGGTGCCCCTGGTTTGTCTCTTCTCTGAAATCACTGGTCTGTATCACTCACCTACACTTTCTAATGAATATTTAGTTTTTAAAACACATGGAATATTTAGTTTTTTAAAAATGTGGAATTATTCAAAAAAATTACACAACCCTCAACAAAGCTATTGAAAATACTATTCCAGCAACACATGTATAGGATACACAGGTATTAAAAGTAAAATTCTGATTCTACCTACCCTATCCCTACCCCCCAACCCTATAAGTAACTACTGTAAAAAGTTAAAACTTACCTCCTAACCTTGTTCTCTGGCTTTTGCCTCTACCAAATTGTTGAACCTAGAACCCCTCCAAGTTGGCCTCTCTTCAGTGTGTTTGTTTAAACTGTTTTCCCACTTGCTTCTAGAGGTGTGTGTGTGTGTGTGTGTGTGTGTGTGTGTGTGTGTGTGGTCTGGCTCAGGCTCAGTCCGCTGGGCTGGGGTGGCTCATGTCTCTGGTGGCTCAGGGGGGAGAAGGCCAGAACAGCGAGGGCCTCTCTCTGCATATGCTCTCACCTTCCAGCAGCAGGCTGGCTCAGGTTGTTCACGTGGTGGAGGAAGGGGTCCCAGTGAGCGAGCAGATTACGCAAGACCTTGGACCTTGCACATCACCGTGCTGCCTTGTCTGGGTCAAAGTAAGTCACAAAGCCAGTTCATGCGCCAGGGGTGGGGAAATGAGCCTCGCCTGCAGACAGTACAGGACCATTTTACAGTCAACCATGCTAGGCTGCCTACATGTTTTAAAAGGCTGACTCTTTTGGTGCCCATTGTCCAGATGTGAGCACAAGCCAGTAAGCTGCTCTCTGCCATTCTAGTCTGTTCCATCCTGTTCTCAAGCTACACCCTGTCTCAGTTAGCACTCCCATGCCAAGTCTTCTGCCCGAGCCTTAGACCTCCATCTCTAATCCTGGGCACCTCTCCACTTAGATATCCCACCAGCACCCCTAATACAACACGCTCAAAATTGGGCACTTCATTGATAGCTCTATATTCTCTATTTAGCATCCTTCCAGCCAAACGAACTCCTCCAACTTTGATAATGACCGTCAAGGCTCCAAGTCTAGTCATTTCATCTATTATCTATATACTGCTGATTGTTACAAAGATAAAATGAAACAATGTATATCCAGTGATTGGCACAAAGTATCAGCAAGTTCATTGCTTTTTAACAACTTGACATTTGGTGACCCATTTTGCCTCCCTGGAAGCTCCAGACATTTTCCTGGAATTCTCCAATGCTCTTGTTAGTGACCCAACCATGCTCTTCACTCACAGGCTGCAAGCCTTCCCATTCTAGAGTTAGGTCCAGGTTAAATTCCTAGATATTTACACATGGAATTGTAGTCTCCCTCTCTCCTACCTCGGAGCCTTCCCACGTACACACCCTCGCCACGCCACAGGGTCCCCTAGCGCCTTCATCTCCGATCCCTCCCAGCCTGATGGCTTTTCCTGACCTCTTTTCTTCCCTTCCCACTTGGGCCACTCAGAAGACTATCTGAATCACTCATCTGGCACTTTCTGTTCACTTGCATGTACCCAGCACAACTCTAGCCCTACGTGGATCCTGTTCATACCATGGCACCAAAATGCTGCCAAAAAATGACACGGCTCTGCAAATTGTCCACTTCCCTGGTCTTCGTTTTCAGCTGGGCCACCTGTACCTTCTCTTGGTCTCATATTTCTCTCTAGTTAGCTCGGCTCCCACTGCTCAGCAGCTCCAACCCTTCAGCACTCTCAAGATCCCTGTTCACACCCTCAGACTCCAAGCAACTGGCCTTGCCTCCTGCTCCTCGGCAACACTGATCGCAGGGTGCATGGCCTTCCATTGCTGCCGGACTCTGCATCTGTCACTTCCGCTCCACTTCAGTGGCTCCCTTGTCGGGACTTTTTGTTTTTTTGTTTGATAATTTCCAATTCTTTGCTGTTATATGCAGGTCTATGACAACACATCGTTGTTTATGTAACATTTTTTCCTGGTGTCAGATTACTTGATTAGAACAAACTCCTTGAAGAGAAGTGGTTAGTTTCAAATTTGGGCTGTTGTCAGAGTGTCCTTCTGAGGAATAAATTGATTTCCGTTGCCATGGCAATTACTTGAACTGCCTTGTTTTTTTGACAATCTGTTCACCCAGTTTAGCTTCTCAGGTTCCAAGACAAAGTAGTATAACTGCTAGAATATTGTGGTCAGAGTAATCTGGCTTTGAAATCCAGTTCCTCCAATTATTGGCTATGTGACTCTAGACAAATGGCTCAGTACCCTTCTATAAAAAGACAATAATAATATCTGTCACTTAGGTGGTCCATTTGTTCAGTAAATAACTTTTGAGCACTTCCTAAATACCAGGCAATGTTTTAAAGACTGGAAAAAGGGCAGCAACATGATAAACGCCATGGTCTCATAGTTCATACTGTGTAGTGGGGGAGATATAGGTTAATATATGTGTGTGTGTTTGTATATATATGTGTGCACACATGCATGGTAAGTGGCTTACATAATCAGCACAGATAAGAAAAGTAAAGCAGAGTGAGGATAGAGTCTGACTGTGGGGGTAGTGGTGGTGGCGAGTTGATCTGTAATACAGTGGGATCAGGGAGAATTTCTAGTATGATGTTATCTTAGCAGAAATGTGGGGGAACAAATCACCTGTCTAATGGAAAAGAGCGTCCCATGGGAGGGAGCAGCGAGGAAGGAGGCCCCGAGGTAGGTGTGTGCCTAGCACATTTGAGAACCCCGAGAAAACCAGTGGGTCCTCGGAACTCTGCGATGCTCCCTTCCTGTTCCTCCCTCAAGGCTCACATCCCATGCACCATCCTCTGAGAACCACTGGTCTAATTTGCTTGCATTTCCTAGAATTTTATATAAATCGAATCACTCAGAGTATGCCTTTCTTTTACTTGGCTTCCTTCACACAGCATACTTATTTTTATATTCTTCCTTGTTGTGGGATTTGGTAGATCATCTATTTGTTGCTGAGTAGTATTTCATTATGTTGATATACTAGTTTGTTTAACCATTTACCTGTTAGTAGACATGTGGGTTGCTTTCCACTTAGGGCTAATATTAATAAAGTGTCAGTGACTATTCAAGCAATAGTCTATGTGTAGGTTTTCTCAGCTGGGCATGGTGGTGCATCCCTGAGACAAGAGGATCACAGGTTTGAGGACAGCCTCAGCAACCTAACAAGACCTTGTTTCAAAATAAAAAATAACATGTGCCAGGGGTGTTGATTTGGAGGTAGAATGTCCTGTGTTCAGTCTCTAGTACCAAAAAAAAAGGAAAATTAAATATTATTTCTCTTGGGGCAATACTTAGCCATAGAACAGTAGAATGGCTAGATGGTACATTTAACTTTTAGGAAACTGCTCAACTTTTCCAAAGTGGGCATTCTCGTGAGCAGTATAGGAGGGTTCCAGTTCCACTGTACCCTTGGAACGAGCTGTGTTTTAAAGTCTTTTTAACTTTATTCTAAAAATATGTAATGATATATTACTGTGATTTTGTTTTGCATTTTCCTAATGATTAGTAATACTATCTTTTGTGCATTTATTTGTAATCTATATGTCTTTATGTGGGGTGCCTGTTAAAATAGTTTCCCTGTTGTATTTTGAGAATTCTTTATATATTTTGGGTACATTTCCTTTACCAGATATATACCTTGTAATAGTTTTCCCAATCTATTACTTTCTTTTTATTCTCTTCTGTATTTTGAATAGTAGAAGGTTTTACTTTTATAAAATTTATCAATTTGCTCTTTTATGAATTGTGCTGTTAGGGCTATATTTAAGAACTCATTGCCTAACGCAGTGACAAAGGTTTTCTTTTAAGAATTTTTGAATTTTATGTTTTATCATTTAGATCTGCGCTACATTTCAAGTTAACTTTTTGTATAAATATCATTAAAAGCTAAAAAGGAGAGCTGGGCATGATAGTGCACACTTATAATCCCAGCATTTGGGAGGCTGAGACAGGAGGATCATGGTTTGAGGGCAGCCTCAGCTACTTAGTGAGGCCCTCTGTAACTTTATGAGACCCAGTTTCAAAATAAAGAATAAAAGATAGGGCAGGGGGTGTAACTCAGAGGTAGACTGCTCCTGGGTTCCATCTCCAGTAACACACACACACACACACACACACACACACACACACACACACACACGGATATCTAATTGTTCTAGCACCATTTGTTGAAGAAGCTTTCTTTTTGTAACTTTGAACCTTTACTGAAGATTAAAGCTATACATGGTGCTGTGAGCCTAAAGTCCCAGCTACTTGGGAAGCTGAGGCAGAAGGATCCCTTGAGCCCAGAAGTTCAAGGTCAGCCTGGACAATATAACAAGACCCTGTCTCCCTCCAAAACAAAACAACTTTTTTTCTTTTGACTTGATGTTTATTTTCTCTATTCTGTTCCATTGACTAATTTGTCTTTATTGATGTCAATAACACACTTCCTTTATTACTATGGCTTTTATTTTTACTTATGGGTCTTATTTTGGTGCTAGGAATTGAACCCAGGAGCATTCTAACTCTGAGCTACACCCCTAGCCCTGTTTTAATTTTTTGGTTTTTTTTGAAACAGGGTCTTGATAAGTTTCTGAGAGCCTCACTAATTTTCTGAGACTGACTTTGCATCTGCAATCCTCCTGTCTCCATCTCCCAAGTATGGGGATTACAGTGTAGTCCACCATGACAGGCTATCATGGCTATTTTTTTGTGTGTGTGGGTCTGGGGATGGAACCCAGGGGCATTTGACCTCCGAGCTATACCCCCAGCCCTATTTCTTATTATTTATTTTGAAACAGGGTCTCACTGAGTTGCGGAGGGCCTCACTAGGTAGCTGAGGCCCTCCATTCCATTGTCCATGAACCGCAATCCTCAGGTCTCAGCCTCCCAAATGATAGGATTACAAGCATGTACCACCACACCTGGCTCTATTATGGCTTTTAATAAGTCTTGAAATCAAGTAATGTAGGACCTTTAACTTTGTTCTCTTTCAAATTTGTTTTAGCTTTTATAGGCCTTTGCAATTACACATTAATTTGAGAATGTGTTTTCCAAATTCTACCAAAAAATAATCTTACTTGCATTTTCATTTGTATTTTTTTTGACTCTGTAGATCAATTTGGGAAATGTTGACACTTTACTAATACTAGGCCTTCTAACTCACGAACATGGTACGCTCTATCTCTTTTTAGATCACCTTACTTTATCTCAGACATATTTTGTAGTTTCAGTGTATCTTTTCTCTGAGATTTATGCATAAGTATTGAATATTTCTTGATATTATAAATGATATTATAAATTATAATATAAATTTTTATATTCCAATTCCAACTTGTTCATGACTAGAATACAGCAATACAGCTGGGATATTTTAATTGCAGTGATAGATATAAATAACATAAAATGAACAATTTCAGTGTTCCTAAGTGTACAATTCAGTGGCATCAATTACATTCATAATGTATCACCATCACTGCTATCTGTTTTCAAAATGTTTTCATCATCACCTTTAACAACTTTTCACTCATCCTTCTCCCCAGCCCATGGTACCTTCTAACCCACTTTATGTGAATTTGCCAACTCTAGACACATCATGTAAGTTGAACAACACAATATTTCTCCTCCTGTGTCTGGCTTCTTTCAATGACCATAATGTTTTCAAGGTTCATCTAGGTTCATCCAGATTGTAGCAAGAATTAGAACATCATTCTTTTTGGACTGAATAATATTCCATTATAATAATATTCACACACATTTTGTTTATTCCTTCATCTGTGGACAAACATTTTAGTTGTTTCTACCTTTTGGCTATTTGTGAAAATGCTATAATATAACTTGTTGGGTAAGTACTGAGTCTCTGTTTTGTTTTGTTTTCTTTTTTTCTGTACTGGGGGTGGAAACCAGGGACATTCTACCTCCTAACTATACCCCCAGCCCTATTTTTTATTCTTTATTTTGAAACAGAGTCTCACTGAGTTGCAAAGGACTAAGTAGCTGAGGCTGGCCATGAACCGCGATCCTCCGGTCTCAGTCTCCCAAACACTGGGATTACAAGCGTGCGCCGCCACGTCTGGCTCTGTTTTCATTTCTTTTAGTGTGTACCTACAAATGGATTTGCTGGATCATAATATAAATTTACATTTAGCTTTTTTGAGGAATGCAACCATTTACTGAGGCTGTACAATTTTATATTTCTACTAGCAATGTACAAGGGTTTCTCCACATCATTACAAATACCTGTTCATTTCTGTGTTATTATTGTAGCATACATCTTAGTATATATGAAGTGGTATCATCTTGTGATTTTGATTTGTGTTTCCCTAAGGAGAGATGATGTTCAGCCTTTGTGTGTTTATTGGCCATTTATTTATCTTGGAGAAACATCTGGTCAAGTCCTTTATGCATTTAAAGTCTGGTTGTCTTTCTGTTGAGTTGTAGTGTTGTTGTTGTTGTTGTTGTTGCATATTCTGAAAATATACTCTTATTAGATGCATAATCTGCAAATATTTTCTTCCACTCTATGGGTTATCTTCTCAGTAAGGCCATTTGAAGCACAATTGTTTTGAATTTTGATGAAGTACAGTTTTCTTTCTTTTCTTTCTTTCTTTCTTTCTTTCGTTCTTTCGTTCTTTCGTTCTTTCATTCTTTCGTTCTTTAGCAGGTCTGGAAATGGACCCCAGGGGCATTCGACCTCTGAGCTCCATGCCCTGCCCTGTTTTTTATTCTTTATTTTGAAATAAATTTTATTTATTCTTTATTTTGAATTTATTTTGAGTTGCAGAGGGCCTCACTAAGTAGCTGAGACTGTCCACAAACCTCAATCCTCCAGTCTCAGCCTCCTGAATGCTGAGATTACAAGCGTGCGCCACCACACCCAGCAAAGTACAGTTTATTTTTTATTCTGTTGTATATGCCCTTGGTGTCATATGTAAGAATCCATTGTGAAACTCAAGGCCAAAAGTTTAGCTGTTCTTTTTTGTTGTTGTTATTTTTAGATATCTTAAGATCTGTGATCCATTTTAAGGTGTGTGTGTGTGTGTGTGTGTGTGTGTGTGTGTGTTACTGGGGATTGAACCCAGGGACATTCTACCACCAAGCTACTTCAGCCCTATTTTATTTTAATTTTTAATTTGGAAACAGGGTCTTGCTAAATTGTTGACAGCCTCACTAAGCTGGTAAGGCTGGCTTTGAACTCACAACCCCCCTGTCTCAGCTTCCCCAGTACTGACATTACAGGCATGTGCCACCACATCTGCTTAGTTCGTTTTTACGTATGATATGAGATGGAGGCCCATCTCATTCTTTTGCATGTGGAAATCCAGTGGTTCCAACATCATTTGTTAAAGAGACTACTTTTTCTCCCACTGAATGGACTTGACACCCTTGTTAAAAATCAACTGGCCATTCATCTCTAGGTTTAGTTCTAGACTCTTGATTCTATGCCATGTCTATCCTATGCCAAGACCTCATTGTTTTGATTACTGTAGGTTTGTAGCAAGTTTGGAATAAGAGAGCAGGAATAATGTCCAGGGAAGGCTGGGGCTCCCAAGACTGAGTCAGTGAGAAGACAAAAGGGGACACTAGAATCATCTAGATCCTAGACCTGGGAACGCAGCTCAGCTCCAGCTCTTACTGGCTGTGTAAATATAGGGCACTATGAGGAAATCCTTTTTGCTTTGCTTATTTTTAAAAAATCATATATTCTACCTGTAAAAAGAAAAGAAGCAGAGGCCAAACAATATAGAAGTGTAATATCCATTAGTCTCAGTTTCTCCATCGATAAAATAGGAGTGGTGATTTTACTTATAGTGAAGGGTCGCTATGAAAATTCAATGAAATGTTTTTTCAGCAGGGTGTGAATTAGTAGAAAGAGACCACACACTTCCACTCTAGGATTAGGTGAGTAAAGCTCGTGATTTAATTAACCAGCAGCTTATTCATGACAAAGGAATCAATCACACTGGCATGTCTGTGACATGTCTTGATGTGGCTTGCTTTGGCCCCTTGGTTCCCAAACCGAGTACACAGTTGCTGGTATTACTCTCCGGGCAGGTAGGTTTCCGTCAAGTTAAGGAAGTAGCCACCTTATTATTATAAAAGTAGCCCTGCCAAGCGTGGTGACGTATATGCTTGTAATCCCAGTACTTGGGAGGCTGAGAAAAGAGGATCGCAGGTTGGGTGACAGCCTCAGCAAGTAGTGGGATTCTCACCAACCTAGTGAGACACTGTTTCAAAATAAAAATAAAAAATAGGGCTGGGTGTGTAGCTTAGAGGTAGAATGCCTCTGAGGTCAATCCTCAGTATCAAATAAATAAATAAATAAATAAATAAATAAATAAAAGTACATCTTTTGTTCTAAGGCCTACTTCACCATTCTGGGAGAACTGAGCGCTAACAAAATATGTGCTTCTATTTTCAAAAATTGTGTTCTTTTGAACCTGACTTGGTACCAACAAAGCTTTATATTTGTGGCCAGTTGCAGAGCTGGGGTAGGAGGGGAACCCAGCGTTCAGAGGTGTTTTAACACAGGCTCTGGCTTTTGCATTCTAGCATTCCAGAAAGTTGTTCCTTCACAGTATTCACATCACTAACACGGAGCATGTGTGAACTTGGGACAGCTTAACTGTGTGCGCCTCTGTTTACTCACTTTTTTTCTTTTTCTTTTTTCTTTTTTTTTTTTTTTTTTTGGAAACAAGGTCTCACTAAGTTGCTGAGGCTGGCCTGGAACCTGCAATCTTCCTGCCTCCGCTTCTCAAGTACTGGGATCACAGGCATACACCACACTCATCCCCATTTCTTCACTTTTAAGATGGAGGTGAGAAGGATAGGACCTACCTCACAGGGTGGTTGTGAGGATTAGATTGAGCTTAATAAATGCCAACTGCTCCAGTTAATACCTGGCTCATAGGGGGTGCTCTTTGATTGTTTGTTATTATTATTGCCTGGTGCAGGGTGGTGTAGGGCATCCACTAATACCAGGACCTTTCTGTCCTGTTGAATATGAAAGCTAGGCAGTTCCTAGATACAGGGAGAGGTGTGGTGACCCAGGCGGGCCTTGCTAAACATGGGCAGGAGCTCTGTGTAGAGAGTGGGCAGGAAGGGGAGGAGGCTGAGAGGAATAAAGCTACATGTAGGATGGCAGCCCAGGGCTTGAAGGTGCATGCAAGTAGGTGTTCACCAATGGGATCAGCTTGGCATGGACGACAAGCTTCAGCCCCTTAGGAGGGACAGGGAGAACTCACGGGGATCAGGACACTGAGACAGACCTTCACTCTTAAGACGTGGACCCACCCACAGCTGGTTGAGAGACCACCACAGAGGGACCACAGGATGCATCAGCTACCGCCATCCCCAGCCGCAGCTGCAGGTGGGTCAGAAGTGGCAGAGGAGCTGGGAGGAGCCATGGTAGCAGAACAAGCCTGGCGCAGCCACACTGAGCTCACTAGCAGCTTGCTTGGAGAGGAGGTGAGGGGGCTTTGACTGCCTGTTGTGCACTTGGTCTTCTGAAGCAGGAAGGTATCTTAGAAAGAGAACTGGGAAGAGAGCCAGGAGTGCAGGCTTGGATTCTGGCTCTCCCATTCATTCCCATTTGGGCTTCAGAAAGTCTTTGGCTTTCTGGGCCTATTTCCACTGAAGTGGAAGGGGCTGGGCGAGGTGACGGAGCACGCTTCATGTACTGATGTTCTGTGGGTACGTGTCCTATGGCCTTACTGTGTGTTCTGTGATCCAAAAGGCCAAAGTAGAGGAGTGAGAATAGGGCAGGGAGGGATTGGGGATCCTGGCCATGGCAGTGCCAGCTAAAGGGTTGCTGGGCAGGGAGGTCCTCAGGTAGGTGGTTCGGAGCCCTGCTCTATTCCAGAGTCTTCGGATTATGGCTACTTCTCTTTAGAGAAGGGTAGGACCGAGACCACTGGATTAGGTTGGACAAATGAAGCGGCATTTCAGGGGATCAGTGTGGATGGATTTTAAAGGGCAGTGAGTGGGAGGGAGGGGTCTGTGCTTTTCTCTCCATCCTGAGAAGTATGGACTGTCTTGAAGGTACAACAAGGCCAGGCATGGTGGTGCACACCTGCAATCCTAGTACTTGGGAGGCCAGACAGGAGAATCACAGGTTCAAGGCCAGCCTCAGCAACTTGAGATATAGCAGTTAGATTTGGGGGCTTAGTTGTTTGTCTCCAGGCAGCCTCCCTCTGTAGCTTTTGACAATTGCCTTGGTCTTCTGATTGGAGATGAACAAAGAAACCTCTGGGATGTGTGTTGGGTTTTGCATGGAAGCCAGCGGGCTTTACAGAATAGCCTGTCCATGACATTGCCCCAGGAGACAGATTTCTGCAGGTTAGTGATGCTGGAGAACTGTGCTAGCACTTGGGAACCTCGAGTCAGAAGGAGGGGCACAGAGCTCAAGTTGGGGGAATGAGGTTCCAGCACCTGGGGAGTCTTCAGAGTCAGGGAGGCTGGCAGCAGGGTAACAGTGCTCAGCATTGTCTCTTTATAAGGTCACCCTTCTCAACAAAGACAGACTCCCAGCCTGCTCTACCTCCATGCCCTTCTGGCCCTACAGATCAACTGAGCACCATGCTAAGAATGGGCACCCGTGGTCCCTGACATTCTGGGTGGCCCCCTCTCCCATCACCAGTTGTCAGAGAGCAGACACAGTCAGGCTCCTCTGGGACAAGCTTTTGTGAGTGTATGTATCTGTGTGCATATCTGCACGTGTGCACCAGTAAGAGTGCCTCCGCCGTGTGTGCACACCGAGTGCATGTCTATGTTTGTGCACATTTGGGGAGGGGGTGTGTGCAGGTGTGTGCTGGTGGTGTGTATCTGAGAGGAAGTACTGGGTGCAGGGAGAACTGAGTGGATCGGAGAGACTGGCCAGCTTCCTCCCTCTTCTGCCCCTGCATTGAGTAGGGTTTGGGGGTGGGATTGGGAAGTGGGGAAGTGCTGCCCTCCCCCTGCCCATGACTAGTGTGATGAGACCAGAAGCCTGCCTGCCCGGTGGATTTTTCCTGGGAGTTTCTGCCACCACTGGTGATCTCTAAAAGCACTGGTCAGCTAAGCCTGGCGTGGAAGCACCAGAGAGATTCATGCAGAAGCTGGGCTGAATAGTCCCTATGTGACCTTAGGCAGTGAGCTACAGGTCAGAGGACCCTTCCCCTCCTGCCAGGCTGTCCCAAGCAGCTGGTGGGGGGGGGCTCCTGGGCTCTGAGGGGCTCCAGGGCACTCAGGGCCGCATCAATGTTGTATGAGCCCACGCTGCACCCACAGCCCGGATACCATCTTCCCTAGTCTCACTTTTAGTGTAACTGGAGAGCCTGAGCCCGAGACTTGCCATCTTCTGGCTGCAGTGCCACCTGCGGGGGACAGAGACTGGGTGGGGAGGCTGGTGCAGGCCTGCAGCGTGTCCAGGGGTCGGGGTGAGGGCCGGCAGGGACCCAGCCCGGCGGGGCCCAGCCTCGTGGGGCAGGGGTTGGTTCCAGCCTGGCCTCTCCTCGGCCCCTGGCTCCTGGTGCTGGGTTACACCTGCTCCCCCCTCAGGCCACCTTGCTTTCTCCGGGGTGTCATCTGTCTGGCGACTTGTCCTTGGGGCAGTTCAGTCCCATCCCCCTGCGTGGCTCTGGGGGTTTCCTGCTCAGGAAGGGGCTGGAGGGGCAGCAGCTAGAGGAGAGACCCCCCTGGGGAAGGAAGGGGAGTAGCAGCGACCCGGACGAGGACGAGGACGAGGACGAGGACGAGGACTGCACAGAGCCTCCCACCGAAGGTGAGTGTTCCTGACCTGAGCTCGGGGGCAAGGATGAGGAGGGCAGGACCAGCCAAGCTCCAGGCCACCCTGAAGGTCCTGCCCAGCCCTGGACCCCAGCGCCTGATACACCACATGCCCAGCCCACTCCAGCCCCGCCCCAAAGGCCGCAGTGAAGTAAGTGGTGGGTCTGCAGTCCCTGTCAGCACATGCTGACAGTGGTCAGGATGAGGCTGATACTGGGCTGCAGCCTCAGTCCGGTGTGGACAGTCACTCTGGTGGGCAGTGTTTGTATGGAATCAGCGAGCTATAGCCAATGGGCTGGCAGCCTTTTTGTAAGTGGTTTATTGGAAAGCATCTGTGCCTATTTGTTTAAATAGTGTCTGGCTGCTTAAGCTCCACAAGCCTGAAATATTTAGTCTGTGGACCCTGTGAGAGGCTCCCCAGTGCCGCCTGCTTTGCCCTGCATGGCGCCATTCTCTTCCCCCATCACTGGGCATGCCCCCTCCCTTTGCCACACTTCTCATACACACCTGGCACAGCTCTCCAGCACTGCTGGCCTCACACCTGGTGGCTTTTCCTTTCTCTGGCCAGAGGGGAAAGAGAAGGGAACACCAAGCATTCCAGAACCCAAGTCCAGAACTGCATCAGAGGGATGAGGGACCCTTGCCTGACTCCAAGTTGTAAGGGAGCCCTTCCTAGGCCGCAGGAGTCCTGAGTCTGCTGGTGAGCACCGTCTCCCTGGGGCCCCTCCCCCCCACAAATCTATCCTGAACCCTGTGAGGCTATACAGGCCAGTTCTAGGCACGGGGTTCCTGCCACTCCTCTGTGGGCCAGGCTGGGAGCTGGTGACAGCCAGGTCTTGGTGGAGCAGTGGGGAGGGCGACCCTGCAGAGTGAGCAGGTGGGCCACTCCTGAGACCGGGCTCCTCCCCTCCCGCTGCCCTGCTGCTTCCAGACTCTGGGGCCCATTGTGTTCCTATCCTGTAAGGCTCGGGCTTTTTTGTTTTTAACAAAATGAAACTCTTTACTCCTTTACTCCTTGTGTATCTGAGTTCAGGGGTCCATTTTAGTAAGGGACAGGATAGAACTGATGAAAACTACAGGCCCCAAAGACAGGATGCATTACCATTATACTGTCACTAGGTGGCGCTCCTCCGCCGGGTGTTTCTGACATTTGGCCAAGGTTGGCAGGTCTAGTTGCAGCCTGGTCACAAGCTGTGGTCATACACTCAGGTCTATGGGATCGTAGACCTGGCCAGCTCTGCCTGCCCCTGGGGGCATCTCACAGACACCTTCAGACTATTTTCCAGGGCCTTTTTACTCAATTGGAAGCAGCCATCAGAAGCTACCTGCAACTGAATGCCTGCTTGCTGGCATTCCCCACAGGTGCTCTGGAGGGCAGAGACTTCCGTTCTCCTCTGGTCCCTTCGCCCAGGACAGGCCCAGTATAGTGAAGAGGACAGGAGTTATTTGGTGTCAAATGTGTAAACACGGGAGAGTGTGGTCAGCACTGTTCACACCACCTTCATTTGTCTGGTGTCTGCTTTTTGAGTATCCAGCTACCATGTGGGAAGCTGGAGAGAAGGACTCAAGCATGAGTGTACCCAGAGGAGCAGTCAGTTCAGAGACAGGAGCAACTTTTCTCCTGTCTCTGACCTGGTTCTGATGATGCCAGCACTCCGGGAGTACCCTAGATAAGATGGTAGAGTCCAGGAGGACTGAAGAATGCTGCTTGTCTCCAGGTGCAGTCTTCAGGCTCACCCAGTCCTGATTTGGATTGGGAGCTGGGGAAGGCTCTAGGCATGCAGTGGCCTTGCCCAGCTCACCTGGACCCAGCTCCAGTCATTCCTAAGGCCTCCAGTCTAATAGGGAGCAAAGTGCGGCTCTCCGAAAGTCCCAGATAGGCTTGGAGGGCCGCATCCATGCTAGGGAAAGCCAACCCTCCGGTGGGGACAGAGTCAGCAAAGGCTCTCCTCTCAGCCCACGGGAGTGAGGCCTGCAGTTGGACTCTGCTGGAGACTGCAGAGAGTGGGCGGGCTCCCTCTGCACAGCAATTCCTAGAAGGCCTCTTCCCATCAAGCTGGAAGAGGCCAGGCTAGCTGATGCTCTTGAGCATGGCCCCAGAAAGGAGTCCTCCATAGACTGTTTCCCATGACAGGCTGGAGCTGACCTGCAGGCGCCATTTCCCTGCCTAGAGCAGGCTCCAGAGGAAGACTGGCATCACTCACAGGGGTAATTACTGGTTTGGGTTCGATTTCCATTCAAAACAGTAATCCCAGGCTGAGCTGGGTGTCAGATCTGAAGGTTGATTATTAGTAACATTTATCAACAGCCTCTCAGCTTCAGGCAATTACAGCTAATCTGCCGTTCCTGCTCCATTCCTGCAAGACTGCCAGCCTCTTCCCTGCTCGCCCCCTCCATTCCCCTCCCCCTTCTCCTCAGCCAGCCTGCAGGAGGGCAAGAGATGGGAGCCACCTCTGAGTCACTGTCAGCAGCACATCGGAGGCCCATGTGCATGCCAGGCACCTGTGCCTTCCAGTTTTCGTGTTGCAGAGTCATGAGAAATCCAAACCTGATTCCCTCAGAACTGAGAGGAATCTCTGCAGGTGATAGGGATGAGCCTGTCTCCTGGTTCCTCATCATATGATACATTTTCAACTGCATCAGAGTCCTCCCTGCCCCTGACTCAGGCTCCTCCCCAGGCCCAGAAGAGGGTGAGGCAGGTGAAGCATTTACTTCAAGTGCAAAATTTAAGACACCTCCAAAGAGCTCAGTGAGCAAGAAAAAATATTTCGGTATAATCCTTTTTGGTTTTTGCAGTACTGGGGATGGAACCCAGGGCACTCTACCTCTGAGCTATACCCCCAGCCCTATTTTTTATTCTTTATTTTGAAACTGGGTCTCACTGAGTTGCAAAGGGCCTCACTAAGTAGCTGAGGCTGTCCGCGAACTGCGATCCTCAGGTCTCAGCCTCCCAAGTAGGACTACAAGAGTGCACCCAGCTTGGCATGGCTTTACATTCTGTACCCAGGCAAGTGCCTCATTCAGAGTGCCCAGACACTGCCGCCCCACCCTAAACCCTGCTCCCTCCCTGTCTCCTGCCTCGGGGAGACTGCCTCAGCTTCTTCTTCTTTTTTATTTTTATTTTTGCTGGTCTGGGGATGGAACCCAGGGGCATTCTACCTCCGAGCTACACCCCCTGCCCTATTTTTTATTCTTTTTTTTGAAACCGGGTCTCACTGAGTTGCAGAGGGCCTCACTAAGTAGCTGAGGCTGTCCTCGAACCGCAATTCTCCAGTCTCAGCCTCCCGAAGGATGGGATTACAAGCGTGCGCCACCACGCCCGGGTGCCTCAGCTTCTTTCAAAGGGAGGGGGCAGGGTAACAAGGGACCATGCAGATACCCTCTATGCTATCCTTAGGTGCCCATCCCCCACTCCATCCCTCTGGCCCCTGCATCGGTCTTCAGCCTTCAGAGGGCCCAGAGGTTGCCATGGTAACTATGATGGGGACAGAACATGCTGGTCCTGCTCCATTCCTATAATCACGTCCATCCAGGACAGTGTGGGCATATCTGACAGTGGCACTGACACTAATCTAAAGGGAAGCTGTCGCATCGCTGGAAGTGTACGGAGGTGGAGATAATTACATCTGCCTGAATTCCTCCCAGGGAGAGGACAGCGTGTGGCTGGAGGCAGACTGTGATGATCTGTGTGTGACAGGGAGGTGAAACACTGAAGTAGACATGGATGCTTGCTAACCAGCCTCTGCAGAGGGTAGGTCTCCCCCAAGGGACCCCTGTTGTGCCCAGCAGGGTTCATTACCAAAGGCCACTCTGGCTCTGGCCCTAGAGAATGAACGCCCTCTCCCTGTCCTCTCCTGGGCTGCACTCAGCTCGTCAAAGGGTTAAACAACATTTCAGAAAGATCAGTGCCAAAGGGGTGCCAAGATGTCAGATGGTTCCCAGGACTTGAGGCACTACCACATCGAGGTGTGGGCCAAGTTCACTGGACCATTCATTGATAAGATGAGATACCCATCACAGTGGAGAGCCGAGGGTCTCAGGTGATGTACATCAGAAAAATCTCTGTCCCACCAGTTTTATTCTGCGATCTCCCTTTGAGCTTTCCCTACACCAGAGCTGGCCGGTCACCCTACTTAGCAGTAGTACCCTATCCTGCCACAGATAGGAATAGGTCATTTCTGTGCCTGCTATCCATTCTGCCACAGGCTGGGCAAATCACTTCTCTGAGCCTCAGCACCTTCTTCTTTGAGGTAGATATACAAATGGCCTCCTCAGAAGAGGGTGCTCCCCATTAAAAGAACAAATACAAAGTGTTCTGACATTCAGAAGCATCATATTCTATAGAACCCTAGGGGACAGAACCAAAGAGCTCCCTGCCCAGGGAGGGATGACCCAGAGATGCAAGGTATCCCCTGGAGGGATGACCCCAGAGATGCAAGGTATTCCCTGGAGGGATGACCCCAGAGATGTGAGGTATCCCCTGGAGGGATGACCCCAGAGATGCAAGGTATCCCCTGGAGGGATGACCCCAGAGATGCAAGGTATCCCCTGGAGGGATGCAGTCCACCTGCCCCGGGTGGTTACCGGGGGAAGATCTCTGACTCATTTCCACTGTCCTTCCCCGATCCTCCTCAGGGGGTCATGGGCAGAAATCTCAGTAGCAGCTAAACCCATGGTCCTTCCTCAAGGTGAGGATGGCCCTCCCTGGAAGGAGCTGGCTTCACCTACAGTTGACAGGTTTACCTTCATTTTTTGGTTCCACTTCTGGTTTAACCCTGTGGATCAAAGTGCCTGAGAACTTGGGTAGGAAGGGAGCCAGGAAGATGTGGAAAAGTGCCAGCCTGAGCATCAGCTTTGAGAGGCCCAGTACTAGAAGATTCTGTTCTGCCCACAACAGAACAATTCCAGCCACAAGCACTCATTGTCTGCTCTGCCTGGAGGCTGCCCACGAACAGTATGTCTGTGTGGTACTGGGAAAAGACTTGGCTTGGCTCTGCCTCCCCATTGAGCCTGGTTTCCCTATCTGTACTTGGGGTGAGATACCATCTCATCTGGCAGACTGTGATTCCGTGTTCTGGAGGCCATGACAGTTTACAGAAGGGATTTACTTTTTTATTTTTTCTTCACCCACCCTCATCCCCCAGCCACTCAGTCTTTCCACTAGACTCTGTCTGTTACCTGGCAGGTGAGGGGCCTAGGTCTCCAGGGTCCAGTCAGGGTGTGGTCAGCAATGTCTGGTTACATATCTGGAAGTTTTTGCTGAAAAAGAATCTTGGAATCAGATTCTAACTATTTTTAAGTGTTATTCCAAGCTGTCACTGAAATTCTGGGTGTTGGTCACAGGAGCATGGCCGAAGATGGATACAAGGGGAAGAAATGGGGCCAGAGAGAGGGGAGAGAGAGAGACAGGGGGTGGTATCCTCAGAGATGAGGCTGGAGGGGTGGGCAGGATCCCAAGCAAAAGAGTACTGCTTAGATAGCACTGTCTGGAGACAGCAGGAGCTTCTGGAGGGGTTAGGAGGGTCAGAGGAGAAATAGTCAGATTTGCAACTAGAAAACGCTCAGTGGCAGACACTGTCCTGATGCCAGCAACACCCTGGGCGACAGGCAGGGAGGCCCTAACTCAGAAGGGCAATGGGTAAAGCTGAGAAATACTCAATGGAGACCACCAGAAATGCTGCAGGGTTGTCTGGATTGGCAGAGGAAGGTGGACAGGGAAGACCAGGAGCTGTGATGGAGCCTGAAAGGTTGACTGCTGTCTCTCAGAGACAGAGTGGTCAGACTTGCAGGAAGTCCCACAGTGTAGTCCTTAGTGTGAGGTGCCAGAGGACATCCAGGGTGCTATGTCTGGAGAGCAGGTGGAGAGAGGGTTTAGAGTTAAGAAGAGAGCTGGGTGCACTTGGGGCTTGGACATTCTCGATGTAAAGGCAGGGAGATGCCTCATCAAGACGCAGATCACCCAGGTACATGTCAAGTGGAGTGAAGAGACTAGAGGCTAGGAATGCAGACAGCCTCTAAAAGGCACTGTACGTGTACCCCCAGCTCAGAGCCTGACCCTGGCACAGAGCTAGCTACAGAGAGGCCCACAGTGAATGTACCCTCTGGTTGAAGTTCCTCCAAATAGGGCCTTTGTCCTCAGAGCCCTTGATTCGGCCTTGGGTTGCCATAGTAACCTACAGAAGCAGGGATACACAGTCTCTTTGTTGTCATGGAAACCAGCACTTGGCTGTCCCAGTGTGGCATGGCCACCCAGACATGGAGGATTCAAACTGGTCCTAAAGGGTTTGGAAGGGAGAGGAGACCAGAAGAAGGGTCCCCATGTCCTAATCCATCAGTGATGGTGGTTGTTAGCCTGACTGTCGCCATGGTGATGAGGGAGACACCTGTGTGGGCTTGTGTTGGCTTCAGTCCTGAACTGAATACAAGCAGTCTCAACAGGCTTCAGGTCTCCAAGCGCAGCCTGAAGCAGGATGTCCCCCAGACTCACTCTCTGCCTGGGCACCATGGGGCCAGGACAGCTTTGCCTTCTTTCTGGGTTTGCACTCTTTTGCCAAGACAGGGATTTTGTTCCCAGGAGGCACTCCCCGGCCCATGGGATCTCGGCACTCAAAGCAGCACAGAAAACCTGGGCCCCTGAAACGGGGCCACCGCAGAGATCGGTAAGCATTCGGCACCCCACTGTTAGCCCATGGACCCAGCCTTACATCATGGCTCCATCCATCCACCCTCCTCGGCCTCCCCTTCCCCAGGCCTGCTCCCCACTACTGCATGGGGACCCCCATCCCTTTCCCCCAAGCTCTCCAGGCTCCAGGCAGGTGATCAGGGAGGCCTTGAGACTCCAGAATCTTCCCAGGACCTCAGGGGGACCTCCACCACAGGAGTGAGGCCTCGCCCCCTTGCCTCTGGTCCTCTGGCCACCCCTGCCCCAGCCTCTCTGGTGGGCTCCTCCTTCCAGCTCCTCCCCCCAGAGGACTCACCTCAGGCAGCTGAGCTGCTGCTCGGCCCTCGGTGCTGGCGGTGTGCGGGCAACAGGTGCTGATGATGAGGTGAAGCGGCAGGGGTAGTCACTCCTTCTTTTCCTCCTCAGGAGAACAAGCAGGAGGAAGTACTGGAAGGAAGGAAGGGAGATCGCTGGGTGAGCTGGCCGGGAGATGGGAGTGCTGACCCTGGGGAGAGCCATCCCCAGGACATGGGGAGGGAGGGGCGGAGGGAGTGGGTGGCTCAGTGGCCATGGACCCCATGTGTGCTGAGCATGGGCATGGGTGTGTGCGTGTGCTGCATGTGTGTGTTGGGGTTTAAGGAAGCGTGTGACCACTGTGCAAAGTCTGCACTCCCTGTGTCTGCTGTGGTCTTGTGTCCCTTTGCCTCATGCTGAGCAGAGGCCCAGAAGCCTGGGCTCTGTTCAGCAGCCTGTCCTGGGCTTCTCAGCCGGGAGGAAATGTCCTCCACCTGTGCTCAAATCCTGGCCCAAGACCACTGAGGCCATCATGGTCCTAGAGTATCCCTCCCCCATTGTCCAGGGGCCCAGGCCTAGACACGCCCTGGCCAGGGTAACATCCCCAGGCCTATCATCATCTGAGGTCAGGAGCTGAGTCTTTCCCAGGTCTCCATTTGTGGCTTATTGATGTTGGGGATCTCTAGAATCTTTTCTTGGCCCCTGGGGGAAATGATAAGAAAAGATTGCAGTTATTCTGTGAAAGAGGGGGTTCAGACCGGTGAACAGGTGAGGCAAGATGATGGGCCCCTCCCTAGCTCAGGAGTGGCTGCTGGGGGTACCCTGCTCCTGAGGAAATCTGCCTAAAAGACCAGATCAGAGAAATAGGGGACACATGGGGCTCTGATTTGCTCCTTCATAGATGTCCCTGGGACACTAGTAGACTTGTGATAATGGTGCCCTAAAAGGGAAGCTCTGTGGAGCCCCCTGGGTCCCAGGTGTGGCCTCATGGCAGTGGCCTCTGTGCCTCTCCTTTACTGCACACAGCTCAGACCAGGTTGTCTTTTTAGCTCAAAGAAAATCTCATGAAGAGAAAGATGGAGTGCTGGGGTGTATCATTTGAACCTAGTTCAGAGGCTCTTGGGAAGGGAGAGGAGGAGGGGTATAAGTTGCTACCCCAGAGGGATGACTCTGCTGTGATGATGCTAATGAGACTTGAAGACTTCAGCTCACATCTTCTGCAGCCAGTGCATTCTGAGAGGTGTGAGCTGACAGAGGTCTTTCTCCTGCATCCTCTACCCCGTAGAATGTCAAGGCTGCAAATGTCTTTGAGATCCTACATCCAACCCTTGTTTTAACAGGCAAACTGAGGCTTCAGGGCAAAGTCACACTGCAGGTTCATGGTAGAGTCAGAGCTAGAACCCAGGCCACCTTCTTGGGGCTGTTTCTATATACTAAAGACAAGGGAGCTGGCCTCACTGTGCAGGAGTCAAGGGGCTTACTGGGAGTGCATAACCATTCGGCTCTTACATAATGACCTTGCATTATGTAAAGGAGGCCTGAGCAAGATGTATAGCAAGAACTATACATCTAAAGCTGATGGCTGGCTAGTGGGGATTCCTGCCCATCCAGGGTTTCTAAGTGAGCTCATTTCTGGGATTTGCTACCTCTCGACATTACCCAGGGTCCTTGGCACCACTCTGGCTCCTCCATGTTGAAAGGTTCTTTGGTGTACCTTAATGCCAGGCAAAAACTGCCTAATTTGAAATGGTACCAACACATGACATTTCACCCACACTGGCCAGTTCTGTATGAGCACACAGGGCTGAAAATAGAGGGATGAAGGAGGTGATGAAGAGCCAGGCAGCCTCAGGGTCGAGGGCTGAGTTACAGGGTACATGTCTGCAATAACAGATTTAGATGGTCCAGCTACTTAGGGATGTGGCAGAACAAGACAGTCTTGGGCTCTTGGCCCATGGTTTTCATCCTAGTACCACCAAACTGGGAGCATCTGTGTCCATGAGATAGTGCCTCCACACCCTGACCTCTGAGCTCCTTTTTGTCTTTGGCTTATTTAAAGTCACCTCCCTTTCCTCTACCCATTACTAGCGTCTTGTCATGATTTGAAGCTGTCCACCTCTAAAATCTCAATCTCTTTGTGCCTCTTACGCATTCTCTGTTCCTCGCTCACTGGCACTGTGTCAGTTCCTGGAGACCTTCAGGCTCCTACCTCCTGGTTTCTGTCCTCACTGAATCAGCTCTCATTCTGGTCCTAGAGTTTGTGTCTGCTGCTGTTTACCATTTGCCCCCTGGCCCTTTAGGCTCCTACCCCAACCTTAGATACAGCTATATCACTCTTGGGTATCTTTCCAAAGGGACTGAAACCTTCTCTAGTCCTAGCTTAGAGGAGCATGTGATCTTTATGTGAACTGCCAGTGGTCCAAATCCCAGGTCTACAGGCTCAACTGAGCCCCTAGCAGCATCCCAAGACCTGCCGCCTAAGTCTGCCCAGAGTCCCAAAGCTATTTGAGAGCCCTCACATAACCCTCTGCTTCTCCCCACCACAGCTCCCACAACTCCATTCTCAGCAGTCAGCCTAGACTCCGACTCCACAGGAAGAAACTTCCTTAACCTCTGTCTGTGTGCATGCTCTTTAATGCCTCTGGTCCCATCATACTGAGAGAGAGAGAGAGAGAGAGAGAGAGAGAGGGAGGGAGGGAGGGAGGGAGGGAGGGAGGGAGGGAGGGATGTCCCTCTTCCAGATAGTCTCTACACCAGGGATCTAATAATCTCTCCCACAGCCCTCAGCCCCCCAGTGCCTCACTCTGTTGCTTATCCCTTTTTTCCTGTGTATCTTCATGCCCCAACTCTCCTGGCACCTTCCACTGTAACCTAATTTTAAAAACACCAAATACCTTTACTTGACATCCTCCCATCCTGCCCCACCTATTGCAGTTAACATCAGTGTCCATCTCCTCTACTCCTCACCTCCTGCTGAGCCCTCCATCCACTACCCTGCTTCTGCGCCCACCTTGCCACCCCTGCAGCTCATGCCAGCAGTGGCTCATGTTGTGAATCCAGCCCAGCGAAGCCCTTCAGCTCCTGCTTCACCTCCCAGCAGGGCTTGACACAAGACCAGGCACCCTGTCTTCAGGAAGGAGCACTCTTCCCTTGCCTTCTGCACTCGCCTTCTATTCTCATTAGTGTTTCTCAGTCTTCTTTGTGAGAATTTCTTCTGTCCTTACCCAAGTTGCTGGTGATCTTGTTGATGACCTTGGCGTTCACTTCTGTCTCTAAGCTAAAGAGTAGAGCTGCTCCTTAGACCTTTTTCCATAGTCCTTATTTTTTTCAGTGTGACCAGTTCTTGTTTCCTTTGTATGGGAACACCTTCTTAGGTGCATAAAGGCTTAGGATTGTTATGGATTCTTAAAAAGTTCATCTGTTCATCAATATGAATTGTGTTTTCTCTCTGGTAATACTTCTTATTTTTTTTTAGCGATACATAACATTTATTCCAAGTACTTAAAAGAAGATTTGGAAATCAAAAGGACCTTTACACAATGTCTTAAAGTTGTATTAGTTATAAAGCCTATTATGTCATATTATAGGCTTAATCTTGTGAAACATAAAACTACATCTAGTGGGTGAAAATATATTTTCCTACTTTGTTTTTTAAATTTTTTATTGGTGCATTTAATTCATACATCTTAATGAGATGCTAGATGGTAGAGACATACATGCAGTACTTCTTGTTTTGAAGTCCACTTGTTCTGATATAAATGCCTTCACTCTGGATTTATGTTGACTAGTATTTGCATGATATCTTTTTCTGAACTTTTATTTTTATTTTTTCATGATATTGAATATTGAACCCAGGAGCATTCTACCTCTGAGCTATACCCTCAGTTTTATTTTATTTTGAAACAAGGTCTTCTAAGTTGCTGAGGTGGGCTTCAAACCTGTGATGTCCCTTTCTCAGCCTCCCATGTACTGGGATTACAGGTGTGCACCACCAAGCCCAGCTCTTTTAACTTTACTAATTTTATATTTGAAGTACTTTTCTTTTAGACAGACTATATTTGTGTTTTTACCTGATTTTGTAAATTTATCCATTAATCGAAGTACTTGGACCATTTACGCTTATTGTTACTGTGGGTGAGTTTAAACCCACCATCATGCTTTGGTACTGTTTGCCCCATCTGTTCTTTATTCACTTTTTCCTCTTTTCTTTGGGATTAGGTATTTTCATCATTTTATTTACCTTTCATTCTTACTGTGTTATAACTTTTGTTTTATAGTTCTGTTAGTTTTTAGTGGTTGCTCTAAAGTTAATAAATCTTCAGCTTACACTTTTTGTCTTTAAGATATAGCATGAGTATCATAAGTACTGTACAATAGCCTAATTAATTCTGTTCTTTCCTTTGAGCTATATCATCTGTGCATTTTGTTTCTCCCTATATCAAACATCCAACAACACAATATTATCTTTGCTTCAAACAATTATCTTTTTAAAAACACTTTTATTGGAATATAATTCACCTATTTATAGTACACAATTCAATGGTTTCAAGTTGTGCAACCATCACTACAATCAGTTTTTAACACTTTTATTACCTCCGTTCCCCCCAAAAATCCATACACATTAGCAATTTCTCCTTTCTCCTAACAAACCCAAGCCCTGGAGAACTGCTGATCTACTTTCTCTATCCTTGACAATACATCTTATTGTTTGTAGTTTTAATTATAGGCATCCTCGTGAATGTGAAGTAGTATGCCATTGTGGTTTTGACTTATGGTCTCCTAATGACCAATAATGTGCTTATAGTCCATGTATATATCTTCTTTAACATAATATCTATTTGAATACTTTGTCTACTTGTTCTGTGCAGTACTGGGGATGTAATTCAGGGCGAATTGCATCTCCAAGCTATACCTCCGGCTCTATATTTTGGGTCCTTTTATTTTTGAAATAGGGTCTCACTGAGTTGTAAAGGGCCTCACTAAACAGCTGAGGCTGTCCTCCAACCGCTATCCTCTGGTCTCTGCTGGAGATTACAAGCCTGTGCCACCACACCCTGCCCTTTGTCTACTTCTTAATTGGGTCATTTGTCTTTTTACTATTGAGCTGTAAGCATCTTTATTTAATTCAGATACCAGACCTTTGTCAGATATACAATTCACAAATATCGTATCCCATCCTGAGGACTGTCTTCACTTTCTTGATGGTGTACTTTGCACCAAAATTTTTAAAATTTTTATGAAGTTAATTTATCTATTATTTGTTGTTGCTTATACATGTGATGTTATATGGAAAAAATCGTTGCCTAATCAAAGGACAAAAAGATGTATGACTATGTTTCCTTAAAGACTTTTATAGTTGTAGCTCTTACATTTAATTTAGGTCTTTGATTCACTTTGAGTTAATTTTTGTATTGATATGAGGTAGGGATCTGGATTAGTTAGCATTCTATCACTACAATTAATTACCTGAGGTAATTAAAGATTTATTTTTTTTTCTCTCCAGTACTGGAGATGGAACCCAGGGGGCACTCTACCTCTGAGCTACACCCCCAGCCCTATTTTTTATTTTTTATTTTGAAACAGGGTCTCACTGAGTTGCAAAGGGCCTCACTAAGTAGTTGCTGAAGCTGTCCGCCAGCCTGATCCTCCTGTCTCAGCCTCCTGAATGCTGAGATTACAAACTTGTGCCTCTACTATTTATTTATTTATTTATTTATTTATTTATTTATTTATTGTGGCATTGGGGATTAAACCCAGGGGCAGTCTACCTTCAAGCTGTGCCCCCAGCCCTAGTTTATTTTTTATTTTGAAACAGGTTCTCACTAAGTTCCTGAGGGCCTCACTTAAATTGCTGAGGTCATCTCCCAAGTACTGGGATTATGGGTGTGTACCACCACACCCAGCTTCAAGAGGTTTATTTTGACTCACAGTTTTGGACATTCCAGTCCAAGATTGGTGGGTCCGTTGCTGTGGACTGCCAGAAGGAAAGGGTGATTAGCATGTGGTAGAGCAAGAGCCAGGAAACAAAAGCAAGGATGAAGAAAATCCTGAGTGTTACAATCCCCTGCTAGGGGTTACCCTTTATGATCTAAGGAGCTCCTCAAGGCCCTTCCTTCTGTATGTCCACAGGACCTCCTCGTAGCACCAGCCTGTAGACTGAGACTCTAGAGGGCATGGTCTTTGGAAGATATTAAACATCGAAGCTGTAGCAGGGTCCCTACTCATTCTTTGGCATGTGGATAGTCCATTGTCCTAGCACCTTATTGAAAACACTGATCTTTTTTCCACTGAATGGTATTTGCATCTTGTTGAAAGCCAGTTGGCTGTGAATATGAGGTTTTTTTCTTCTGGGATCTCAATTCTGTTGAGTTGATCTCTATGTCTATTCTTATAGCGACAAAATACTGTCTTGATTACCATAGCCTGTCAAAATTGTTCTTTGTTCAAGTAGTTTTTCAGGGGATACCTTAGATTTTCTTTAAAGAACATCAGGTCTATGAATAACAATAGTTTTATTTTTCCTTTCTAATTTGGATACCCTTTATTTAATTTTATTATCTAATCATCTTAGCTAGAACCTCTAATATAAGGATAAATAGATTTGTCTTGATCTTGGGGGAAATTAATTTGGTCTTCCACCTTTAGTAGTATATTTTTTTTTCCTTTGTGTGTGTGTGTGTAGTACTAGAGATGGAACCCAGGGACATTCTTCCTCCAAGCAATATCCCCAGCCCTATTTTTTATTCCTTATTTTGAAACAGGGTCTTACTGAGTTTCAAAGGGCCTCACTAAGTAGTAGCTGAGGCTGTCCGTGAACCACGATCCTCCTGTCTCAGCCTCCCAAATGCTGGGATTACAAGCGTGCACCACCACCCCCGGCTTAGCAGTATCTTAATTATAGCTTTTTCATAGATTCTCCTTAGGCTGTGAAAATCCTCTTTTATTTCTAGTTTGCCGAATATATCATGAAAAGGTATTGAATTTTGTCAATTTTTTATATATGCTAAATGATTATGTGGTTTTTGTTCTTATTCTCTTAATATTGTGTATTCTATGAGTTGATTTTTTTGAGACTAAGCCAATTTTATATTCCTGGGATAAATCCCAGTTGGTCAAGATACACATAATCTTGATATTGTTGAAGTCAGTTTGCTAGGTTTTTTAATGAGAAAAATATATGTATCTACGTATGTACATTCCTAAAGTTCTTTATGTGTATATTCAGGTTATCATCCAGAGCTGGGCATGGTGGTGCACCCCTGTAATCCCAGTACCTGGAGGCTGAGACAGGAGGATCACTGGTTCATGGGAAGCCTCAGCAACTTAGTGAGGCCCTCAGTAACTTAGTGAGACACTGTCTCAAAATAAAAAATAAAATAGAACTGGGATGTAACTTGGAGGCAGAATATTCCTGAGTTCAGTCTCTAGTACCAAAAAAAAGAAAAGAAAAAAATTATCAACTACTATCATTTTTCTTTTCCCTGAAGGACTTACTTTAACACCTCTTATAGTGCAAATTAAGTCTCTGTGTATATGAAATGGCCTTTATTTTTCCTTCATTTTTATGAGCAACTGTGACCATATATGGAAGTCAGAGTGAAGGATTTTTTTTCCTTTCAGTACTTTCTTCTGGTTTGCAGTGTTTCCCATGAGACATAAACTCCAATCTCCCCCGCCCCCCACGTTTGTCTTGTCTGCCTTCCCCCTTGCTTTTCTGGCTGCTTTTGAGATTTTCTCTTTATTACTAGTTTTCAACAATTTGGTTATGAGGTGTTTTTGTGTTTCTTTGCTTGAGGTATTTTTGAGTTTCTCAGATCTATAGGTTAATAATGTTTATCAAATTTGAAATGATTTGGGGTATTACTTCTTCAGATATTTTTTCTACCTTCCCTCTTTATCTCCCCCCCCCCGGGACTCTAGTTACAACCTGTAGATGGCTTGATACTGTTCCACATTTCACTGAT
This sequence comes from Muscardinus avellanarius, assembly GCF_963383645.1. Classification (NCBI taxonomy): domain Eukaryota; kingdom Metazoa; phylum Chordata; class Mammalia; order Rodentia; family Gliridae; genus Muscardinus; species Muscardinus avellanarius. The sequence continues at coordinate 183,725,766 of NC_137786.1, forward strand.
ACTTTAGGTTTACTTTTGTCAGTATTTTTCCTGTTTTATGTTGGAATATATCTATCTATGGCTTTTGAATTCACTGGTGTTTTCTTTGCAGTGTGGAACTTCCTTCAGTATATTTTTGTTGTAAGTATTGTGTTTTTCTTCTCTAGAAGTTTGACTTGGGTCTTAATTATAGTTGCCCCTTTTTTCTCCTCCTCCTATGCATATTTTTATCTACATGGAGTAAATTTGCATGAGCTCTTTTAACATTTTTGTCTGCTAACTCTATCATCGATGTCATTTTAAGGTGTGTTCCTACTTACAATGTTTTTACCCACAACACTTCTACTACCAAATGTGTCGGTATTTCTACACCAACAACCCATTTGACAAGTCTGTGGATGCCAGCTGAGTGTCCCACAATTCAATTCAACTGTGACTCTAACTACCTGGAGTTAGCTCAGTCTCTCACAACTGCCCCCATTTCAGATGCTACTAACAAGTCCCAGGTTGCCTCCTCTACTTTATTTATTTATTCATTCATTCATTCATTTGTGGCACTGGGAATGAAACCCAGGGGCATTCTACCTCCAAGCTACACCCCTGGCCCTCTTTTTTATTCTTTGTTTTGAAAGATGGTCTCACTGAGTTGCAGAGGGCCTCACTAAGTAGCTGAGGCTGTCTGCGAACTCAGATCCTCCTGTCTCAGCCTCCCAAATGCTGGGATTACAAGCATGTTCCACCACGTCCGGCTTCTCCTCTACTTTAGATTTAACCAACTGGTCATAAATTAGGCATTTTCATGACACCCTCCCCCTGGTATGAAAATTCACTAGGATGGGTCATAGAACCCAGGAAAGCCATTTTACTTTACTGTTACCAGTTTATTATAAAGGATGTAACCCAGAAAGAGCCAAGTAGAAGAAACTTCACACAGGACACAGTATGCTTTCTCCAGGTGTGCCACCCATCCAGATGTGTTCACCATTCCAGAAGCTCTCCAACCCCTGCCGTGTAGATGTTTTGTGGAGGTGTCTATTTCACAGGTGTTATTGATTAAACCATTGGCCACTGGTGAATGAACTGTCTCCAGCCCCTTTCCTCTCCTCAGTGGTTTGGGGGTGGGACTGAAAGTTCCTTTCAGATTGGTTCCTTTGGCAAACAGGTCCATCCTGAAGCCATCTAGGGGCCCACCAAGAATCACTTCATTAGCATAAACCAAGGTATGGTGAGAAAGGGCTTGTTATGAATTAAAAAAAAACACAACATTTGTTAAGAAAATCTCAGGGATTTTAGAAGCCCTATTTCAGGAACTAGAGATAAAGACCAAATATATATTTCTTTATATTTTATTTAATTTTATTTTTAAATAAAAATTTTCATTTTCATTTTTTAATTCTTAAAGTTTTAAATTTTTGTTTATTCTACTTTTAATTTTTATTTTACCAATTTTTTTTTGTGGGTCTGGGGATGGAACCTGGGAGCTTTTGGGGGGCGGTCATCTTTTTTTTAACTAAAAAAAATTTTTGTTTTGCGGGTCTGGGGATGGAACCCAAGGGCATTCAACCTCCAAGCTACACCCCCTGCCCTATTTTTTATTCTTTATTTTGAAACCGGGTCTCACTGAGTTGCAGAGGGCCTCACTAAGTAGCTGAAGCTGTCCGCAAACTACGATCCTCCAGTCTCAGCCTCCCAAATGGGACTGCAAGCGTGCGCCATCATGCCCAGCTTAAATGTTTATTTTATATACATATTTTTATTTTTAATATTCCTATTGGTGCATTGTAATCATAAATCATGATGAAGTCCAGAGCAATAGAGATACACATGCACTTGGCACTTGGTGAGCTTCCCCCTCACTCCCACCCCATTTCTTCCCCTTCCTCATCCTAAGATTGGCACTGATAATTTTGTGTATGTATATCCTGTTGATTGAAGTGTTTACTTTATCAAATCTCCCTTCCTCCCTCCACCTTCCTTCCTTACAGAAACTCCACTGGCACTGTGTGAATGTATGCCATTTTCAATATGATTCACATAAAAAGAAAAGGAAACTCCACTGGGATTTCTCATTCTTTGTCTGGAGTCCCTTTTGTATTCCAGTTTCTCTCTAGCATCTATATATGAAGGAAAACATACTATCTTTCTTTTTTTGTGACTAGCTGATCTTGCTTAGCATCATACCCTGTAGTTCCACTCATTTTCTTGAAAATGACATAATTTTGTTCTTTATAGCAGAGTAGAATTCCATTATGTGTCTATCCCATAATTTTGTAATTCACTCATCTGTTGAATACCTGGGCTGGTTCCATAATTTGCCCTTTGTAAATTGTGCTGCTATAAATATATAAATGCATGTATCACTATAGCATTCTGATTTTGATCCCGTTAGAAAGATGCCCAGGAGTGGGATAGCTGGATCATATTATAGTTTTATTCCCAGTCTTCTTAGGAACCTTCACACTGATCTCCAAAGCAGCTGCACTGACATGCAATCCCACCAACAGTGTAGAAGAGTTCCCATTTCCCCACATCCTCACAAGCATGTATTATTGTTTATGTTTTTATGATTGTCATTCTAATTGGAGTTAGGTAGAACCTCAGTGTAGTTTTAATTTTCATCTCTCTAATTACTAACATCTCTCTGATTACTGAACATTTTTTTTCATGGTTTATTAGCCATTTGTTTCTCTTTTTTGTGATACTAGGGGTGGAACCCAGAGGCTTTATACCTCCAGGCTATACTCCCAGACATATTTAGTGAAACAGGGTCTCACTAAGTTGTTGAGAGCCTCACTAAGTAGCTGAGGCTGGTTTTGAACCTGTGCGATCATCCTGTCTCAGCCTCCCAAGCACTGGGAATACAAGCATGCACCACTCCCGGTCTAGCCATTTATATTTCTGTTGTGAAATGTATGTTTAGTTCACTTGCCCATTTTTAATTGGGTTATTTTTTATTGGTGCACTGTATTCATACATCATAATGGTATAAAAAAATTTTGTAGACATATATGCACACATCGCCCAGTTAGCCCCTACCCGATCCCCACCTCGTTCCCTCCCCATCCCTCCTTCCCATGCTTGGCTCAGTGTTTGACATCTAGTATTATAGCAATTTATCTAAAATTAACGATGACAATCTCACATAACAGTTTCATTTGTCTGATACCGAGCTTTTATGACTTAACGATAACATTTCAATATTTCTTTTTGCTTTCTTTCTTACCAGAGAATATTTTTTCTTTTTTTTAGGTGAAACTATCACACATTTCTTTATTTATTTTTCATAGAAAATCTATCCTAATATGGAATATGGACTCTAGATACACAAAACGATCTCGAAAAAGAACAAAGCTAGGAGATGTATATTTTCTAATTTCAAATGTTATAAAGCTACAATAATTGAAACAGTGTAGTGCTGTTATAAAGGCAGATATATAAACCATTGGAGTTAAATAAAAGCCTAGAGGTAAATTCTTCAATATATTGTCAAGTTATTTTTGACAAGGTTTCCACAGACATTTGGTGGAGGAAATAATAATCTTTTCACTAAATAGTGTTGAAAAATAATAATTACACGAAGAAGAATAAAATTGGACCCTTACCTAACACCATATACAAATATTAACTCAAAATAGATAAAAGACCTAAATGTAAATCTTAAGACTATAAACCTTTAGAAGAAAATCTGGGTCATAAAACCTCATGACATTGAAATTGGTAGTGTTTTCTTAGATATGATTTCAATGGCACAGGCAACAGAAGGGTAAACAAACTCCCTAGAAAATAAAAAAATATTGTATCTCCAAAGACAATGTAGACAGAGTTAAGAGTTACTGATAGAATGGGATAAAATATTTCCAAATGCTATATCTGAAGGTATATTAATATTCCAACTAGAAATCCTAAAAATTAGCAACAATAAAAGCAAACAATACAATTTAGAAATAGGTAAAAGACTAACATAAATAATGAATCTCCAAAGATAGCCAATCTTAGTTGTCTGTTGGATGGAAAATCTTTTTTCTCTAGTTCTAGTGTGTGTTACCTATTTCTTCTTTGTAGTTAATCTCTTTGAGTATTTTCCCTAGTACTGGTTTTGAAGACATAAATTCCTTCAGTTTCTGTTTGTCATGGAAGCTTCTTATTTCCCCATCTAATTTGATAGAAAGTTTTGCTGGGTAGGAAATTTTTGGCTGGAAGTTATTTTCTTTCAGAGTTTGGAATATGTTACTCCAAGCCCTTCTGGCTCTCATGACTTGGTTTGGGAAGTCTGGAGTGATTCTAATTGGTTTGCCTCTGAATGTCACTTGGCCCTTTGTTTTTGTTGCCTTTAAGATTCTCTGCTTGGCTTCCACATTGGTCATTTTGACAATTATGTGGCGTGGGGATCCTCTTCTCCGATCCTGTCTAAAGGGAGTTCTATAAGTTTCCTGGACCTGTGTATCAACCTCTTGCTCTATGTTTGGAAAATTTTCTGCTATTACTTCCTTGAAGAGATTGTTGATCCCTTTGGTTTCACCTTCTTTTCCCTCCTCTATTCCAATTATTCTTAGGTTAGCTCTCTTAAAATGGACCCATATTTCTTCAATGTCAGATTCCTGCTGTCGGATATTTTTTCCTAGATTAAAAACTATGCGTTCATTTTTGGAGTGATCATCTTCTAGGAGCAAGATTCTATTCTCCATGTGGTCTAATTCGTTATTTATACTTTGAATTGAGGCCTTTGCTTCAATGATTGCCTCCTTGATCTCTTTTTGGGTCTCTCTGAATTCTTTTCGAAACACCTCTATTATTTCTGCAGTTATTTTCCTGATTTGATCTTCTAGAAATCTATGAATTTCTGTTTTATCAGGTTCTGATGTTGTGGGGTTGTGGGCATTCACTGCCCTATTGTTATTTCTCTTTCCCATGATTTTGGAAGTTTGTGCCTTCTCTGGGTTCTTCCCTGGGTCACTACAACTTCACTTAAGGTGCTCTGGATCTTGAGTCTGTGGTATCTTAGTCACCACTACTCCTTTACTGGGTTGTATCGCAAAGTCTCAGACCCAGGAAATCAATCGAGGCTGCTTTAGACCATGGGGGTTGCCAGGCTGGGCGTTCTCCTGCATGGAGTTGACTATAGTGTGATATCTCTGCCACCGCCACTCCCCCACTGGGTCAAGTCCCTGGGAGTCAGTACTGGGATTTCTCCTCTAGGGTCTGCAATTTGACTCACTGTTGTTGAGTGCGCTGATGGAGCTGTAGTGGACTTGGTGAATTCGCTGCTGCTGCCCCGGTGGCAATATGGCGCCGCTGCCACGCCCTCAGCCGTGAGGCTGGCGTATTTCTTCTCTGTTTTTGAGCTCCGCTCTGAGTCCCTGCAGGGTGTGCTGAGCCCAGCCCCTGGGAGCTTTAGATGCTCCTTGCACTGAAAAATCTGCTGAATCCCACCCTGCTGATCCGCAATGGCTCACCTCGGCTCGCTGTCTGCCGCTCCTCTCTGGAGCCTGGTGGGCTGTAGAGTTTGTTGGTCTGGTGCCATCCGGTGAAGTCGCCGCTGCCACCGGCAGTAAGGCACGGCTGCTGCGTCCTCGGCCGTGAGGCCGGCATATCTCCTCTCTGGCTCTGAGCTCCGTTCTGAGTTCCCCTCCTCTCTGGAGCCTGGTGCTGGAAGGAAAGATGGCATCTGCGCAGCTCTGCGCCGTGGCTCCGGATGCGCACTACGGTCTGGTTTCTTTCTGGTGTCTCGTTTTTTCAGCCCTCTTTTTCTCTGTCCCTTGTATTTACCTTTTTTGTTTCTCTGCTGATGGTGTTTTCTGGCTATGAAAGGCGCTGATTTTGTGGTAATAGAGATTGGTTGTTAGCAGGGCTCATAAGCCCTGCTTTTCTCCGTTGCCATCTTCCCGGAAGTCCGGGTTATTTTTTTTAGTGTTAAGTTTTTAAGCTCTTTGTATAGTCTAGATATTAGTCTTCTATCAGAGGAATAAATATTAGTTTTCTATCAGAGGAATAAATATTAGTTTTCTATCAGAGGAATAGCTTGCAAAGATCTCTCATTCTGTCAGTGCTTGCTTAAGATTCTTGGTTTCATTTGCTGCACAGTAGCTTTTAAATTTAATGCCACTTATTATTTTAGTTTCTCTGCTTTGGAGGTCTTATTGAGGGAGTTTCTACTTGTGCCCGTATGTTGGAGCACTGGTCCTATATGGTGACTCTACTTTGGAGCATATGCCTTCTTCTAATAGTTGCAAAGTCTTTGGTCTAATTTCCAGGGCTGCCTTGAGTTGACTCTTATACAGGGTTGTGCTAGGGCTTAATTGCATTTTTCTACAAATGGATAACTATTTTGCCTAACACCTTTTATTAAAAAGCTTACCTTTTCTCTGGTATATATTTTTGACACCTTTGTCAAAATCAATTGGCCATGTGTGGATTTGTTTCTGAATATTCTCTTTCATTGATCCATGTGTCTGGTTTGTGCCAATACCATGCTTTTTCTTTGTATTACTATAGCTCTATAGTATAGTTTGAAGCCAGGTATTATGATGCCTCCAGCATGGTTCTTTTTTCTTTTTTCTTTTTCTTTTTTTTTTTTTTTTTTTTTGGTGGTACTGGGGTTCCTGGAAACCCTTCTACCTCCGGGCTACAGTCCCAGACCTATTTTCATTTGGAAACAGGGTCTCTTAAGCCGACACAGCTGGCTTCGAACCTGCATGATTCTCCTGTCTCTGCCTCCCAAGCGCGGGGATTACAAGCGTGTGCCACCACGCCCAGCACCAGCATGGTTCTTATTGCTGAGAACAACACAGGGTCTCACTGTGTTTCCCAGGCTGGTCTTGAACTGCTGGGCTCATGTGGTACTCCACCTCAGCCCCGCTGTACAACACAGTGCCTGGCTGGCTGTATATTTCTTTTGTCGTGTGTGTGTGTGTGTGTGTGTGTGTGTGTGTGTGTGTGTGTGTGTGTGTAAGAGAGAGAGAGAGAGACAGACAGACAGACAGACAGACAGGCAGAGACAGAGAGAGTTAGTACTGGAGATTGAACCCAGGGGCATTCTACCTCTGAGCTATACTCCCAGTCCAATTTTTTTTTTCCCAACAAGGTCTCACACTTGCAGAGAGCCTTGCTAAGTTGCAGAGGCTGCCTGCAAACCTGCAACTCTTCTTTCTCAGCCTCCCAAGTACTGGGATTACAGGTGTGTGCTACCACACCTGGTGTCTAGCTACATATTTCTTATTGTATCACACTAATGTTTTATTTTTTTCTTCTGGTTATAGGTACTGTTTTCCTTATATTTTGCATGCCTAATCATTTTTATTAGATGAAGGATGTTGTAAATTTCAGAGTTTTGAGTGCTGGACTTTGTTCTATTTCTTTAAATAGTGTTGGGCTTTGTTCTGACCCACAATTAAGTCTCTTGGAATTGGTTTTCTTTTAAGCTTTGTTAGGGCAGACCCATATCATCTTGTAGCCCAGGGCCAACATGGCCCCACCACTAATGCAATGGTTTCTGGGGACTCTACTTGATGTCCTGTTTTTCCGCTCTGCTGCCAACACACTTCTGTCCCCAGCCTTCTGTGAGTTTCCGGGTCGTTCTGCCTACACCTGGCTGGTGTAGGTAGAATGGTGGCTCATTCCCAGCCTTGGGTAACCTTCTCACAGTACATGTGCAGGTACTCAGGTCGATACTTGTGTGCTCTGCTCTCGGGCTCCCTTTCCATCCCGCTTCTGCTCTCTCACTCTCTCCCTCCTCCCTGTGCAGTGCTCTCTTCCCTGGCATTTTGGCTTCTACATCTCGGTGTCTTAGTCTCCACGAACTCTGGCCTCAACTCCTCAACTCCGCAAGACCACAGGCTCTGTAGAATTTAGCTCCGTAGGCCTAATACCTGGAGGCTCTTTGCAGGCAGCGCTCTGGGTGCAAGTGTGCTCGCCATCTTGGCCTCCTGCTCTCAGGGATTATTATCCCATATTGCCTTTAGTCCAGTGTCTGAAAACTGGTTAGTATGTTTTACCCAGCTTTTACATTTTAAGGCAGAAAGGCGAAGGTAGTTTCTGATACTCCATTGTTGCTGAGAGTTTTCTTCGTTTTTTTTTGTTTTGTTTTGTTTTTTTGGTGGTACTGGGGTTCCTGGAAGCCCTTCTACCTCCGGGCTACACTCCCAGACCTATTTTTACATTTTCATTTTGGAAACAGGGTCTCCTAAGCCAGCGCACGCGGCTGACTTCGAACCTGCGCGATCCTCCTGTCTCTGCCTCCCAAACGCCGGGATTACAAGCGTGTGCCACCACGCCCAGCTGAGTTTTCTTCGTTTTAAGGTTCAGATTTAGCAGCCTAGCCTATATCCCCAACCAGATATCACACAGACCTCTCAGACTCAACAGGTCCAAACCCACATCTCCATTCTCCAGTCTATCCCTCCTCTTCCATTTTCTGTCTCATGGGGTCACCCCAGCCCCAAATCTTAAAAGAGACAATGACCTTTTCTTCACCTCGCCCTGCTATCTGAATTAATCATTTTAGCTTATTATTTCTGGTTCTTTTATTGTGTGTGGCTCTGGGGATGGAACCCAGAGGCATTTGACCTCCAAGATACACCCCCTGCCCTATTTTTTATTATTTATTTTGAAACAGGGTCTCACTAAGTTGCAGAGGGCCTCACTAAGTAGTTGAAGCTGTCTGCAAACCATGATCCTCCAGTCTCAGCCTCCCAAATGCCTGGAGTATAAGCGTGTGCCACCACGCCCGGCTTGGTTATTCATAAATCTGTGCCTGCCTTCCTCTCAGGTCCCCCTCCCTCCCTCCCTCCCTCCCTCCCTCTGTCCCGTACATGTCCTTCTCCCAGGCCACTGGGTCACCTCAGGCCCTCACTGTCATTTGCCTAAGTTTCTACGTAGGCACCTGCTCTCTGCCTCTCTGCTTCCAATCCCGTCTTTTTCCAATCCCCTGGTTGCACTGAAATCAAACTTATTTTCCCACAGACAGGAGCACATCAGCCCTTACTTTTGTTTTTTATCATCCCTCTGTCTCTCAGTGGCTTCTCTATAAGCCTGAGTTGTAGAGCTGAGCGTTCTTCATGCAGCTTGTTCCTACCCGGTCCCTGGTGTGTTCTCCAGCATCCTCTCCTGTCCTGCCAGAGCGGGGCCCCTGAACTCACATGCTCTTTTCCGTTTCTGGACTTTTCCTCTGATTCCCTCCATATGCAGTGCCCTGCCCTGTCATCACCTGGCAAAGTGCTTGTTGCTTAGGACTCAGTATCACCTCCTCCGGGACGTCTTCTTGGTGTCCTCCATCATAAGCCGTGCTTCACACGGTCACACATCTCAGTGTCTGTACCGTTAATGTGGATTCCGTCCAAATCTACAACTGGGCTGTGACCTCTCAAGGACTAAGATCATGTCTTGCTTGACTATCTTTAGAGGAGGGCCAGGCACAGAGCAGGCACGCAGTAAAAGAGCATTGAAGGAAGGAAACCTAAGTGTGAAGGTGTGGCTGCTGGTAACAAGGGAGCCCTGAGACCAGTTGCCCCTCCAGGGCCTGGGTGTCCCCAGGGCTGTGGGCCCCATGCAGGACCTTGCTCCCAGGGATGGGCAAGGTTTGTGCTGCCTTTCCTTCTTCTGCACTGGCCTTGACTTATTCTTTCTGTGGCCGCATTTGCACCTTCTGCTTCAGAGGGAGCCCTGAGGCATCGCCCAGGCCTGCATGGGACCTGCCCCCAGGGAGGGCCGTTGGGATAGCTGGGTTTTGGCTTCTCAGCAGAGCCGTCTCCTGCATGGGGCTCAGAAACTGCAGCACAAATAGCCCAGTGTGTCAGAGGACATTCTTTAAAAGAGATTTTTAGAATAGGATGTGATAAGGGGCTTTCATAACTGGAGGTGTGCTGCTGTACAATATTTGCTCATACATTTAAAAATGATTTACATCCAGGCATGGTGGCACACGCTTGTAATCCCAGTACTTGGGAGGCCGAGACAGGAGGATCACAGGTTCACAGCTAGCCTCAGCAGCTTAGTGAGACCCTATTTCAAAATAAGAAATAAAATAGGGCTGGGGGGGGTAGCTCAGAGGTAGAATGCCCCTGGGTTTATTCCCCACGTGCGTGAATGCACACCCACAGTGTTTACATACTACCATTGGATTACAAGTGATGTGGAAGCATGCCATGTCTGTCTTTTTCATTGTCGTGTTCTCAGCTGCCAGTGCATGTACACGCAATAATTAACTGAGTGAATAGTGATAGCTGACATTTCGGGAGACTTAAATATACCATAGAATGGTTCTAAGCCATTTACACATGTTAACTCACTTAATAGCTGTGATAATCTTACGACATCTATTTCATGGGCAGGGCAAGAACAGAGGGAAACTAGAGGCCCTAATGTTAAATATCATAGGCAATTAAATATACTTACAAATTGCATATATTATCTGTGACATTACTGCATGCCAAGGTCTATATTTACTGTTTTATATATATTATCTCTTAATACTCATAATTTTATAAAATAGATATTAGATCTCTGCAAATTTCTGTGATATATAGCTGGTACAGTCTGGCCAGAACATGAGCTACCCTAAGCACCCCAAGCTTTTGTTCTTTTAGGAAGCTCGGAGAACCCCGGGATAGTCCTCATTTCACAACTCTACCCAAGGAGACTTTCAGTTCGTAAGCAGGATTCCCAGCCCCTGTCCAGTAGGGAGAGCTGAAGTGTCCACAGTTCAAACCTTGTAGGATGTAGGCCTGGTATTTATCTTTTTTTTGTGGTGGGACTGGGAATCAAACCAGGGGCCTTCTACCTCTGAGATATACCCCTAGCCCTATTTTCTATTTTTTACTTGGAGTCAGGGTCTCACTGAGTTGCAAAGGGCCTCACTAAGTAGCTGAGGCTGGCTACAAACCTGAGATCCTCCTGTCTCAGCCTCCCAAGTACTGGGATTACAAGCGTGCATCACCACGCCTAGCCTAGTCTTAGCATTATAGAACTTGAGGGGTGCCATATTGGAATCCATCCTAGAACAGCTAAATCAATCACTGGGGAGTGGGGAAAGAATATGAATTTTTAAATAATTTCCCTGATGGTTCCAATGTCCAGGCAGATTTGGGAACCACTGGCCCAAGTTCAGGAATGGATATTCCTCAGGAAAAAAAGTGGGGGCCTATTTCCCAGGCCAATTTCACAAAACATTTTAGAAACACGGTATATACATTTATTATAAAAAAATTTTTAAACACATTTAATTTTATAAAAAAAATGTTCATTTTACTAACTGTGGGATCCATTAAATAATATGAGGAAGAAACATAAGATTCCCTACAGTCCCTATACCCAGAGTTAACTCCTGTCCAAGGGCATTCTGCCTCTGAACTACACCTTCAGCTGTATTTTATGTATTTATTTTTGAAACAAGGTCTCACTAAGTAGTAGAAAACCTTCATGACTTGCTTAGGCTGGCTGCAAACCTGAAATCCTCCTGTCTCAGCCTCCCAAGTACTAGGATTACAGGTGTGTGCCACCACGCCCAGCTTATATAGTATACTTTCAAATGAACAAATTGTAAGTGCACAGTTTATAATGAATATTCACAGATGAACACAGACATGCCAGTACCATCCATGCTAAGAATCAGAACATAGCCAGCACCCTAGAACCTGCCCCCCATTTGAGCCTATTATTGGGAACTGTACTCCAGAGGATTTATCCTGACTCCTAACTTCACAGATTAATTTTGTCTGTATTTGACATAAATGGAATAATTTATATCTACCCTTTGAATACAGCTTATTTTGCTTAATATCATACTTGTGAGTTTCATCTATGTTTGGCATGCAGTTATAGAGTAGTTAATTTATTGTTTGGTGTTCAGTTATATGACAGGGGCATAATTTATGTTCCCATTTCACTGTTGATGGGCACTTGGGGAGCTTAAAGTATTGGACAATTATAATTGGTGCTGCGTATCTTTTGGTACATAGGCATATGCAGTTCTTTGAGATACACAGTAGCAGTTGACTTGCTGAGTCTTATGTTCAGCAGTAGTAGAATCTGCAAACACTTTTCTAGAATGGTTCTACTAATGCATGTTCACCACCAGGATGTGTGTTTATGTTCCTTGCTGCACACTCCCACTGCAACTTGGTCTTTCTTGTCTTTTTATTTTTTTCCATTTTGGCGAGTATAGTGTGGAGCATTGTGATTTTACTTTGCATTTATCTCCCCGAACATTTTTTTTTTTTTTTTGCAGGTCTGGGGAAGGAACCCAGGGGCATTAGACCTCCGAGCTATACCCCCTGCCCTATTTTTTATTCTTTTTTTGAAACCGGGTCTCACTGAGTTGCAGAGGGCCTCACTAAGTAGCTGAGGCTGTCTGCGAACCGTGATCCTCTGGTCTCAGCCTCCCGCATGCTGGGATTTCAAGCGTGCGCCACCACGCCTGGCTGAATATCTTTTCTTTCACACATTTCTTTTCATTTTTTTATGTATGTGCTCGTTCCTAGTAACCCTTAGTTCATTAAAAAGAAAAGAAAGTGAAGCCAGCCATGGTAGAGCATGCCTGAAATTTTAGTTCGTGGGAGGCTGGGACAGAGGCTTGTAAGTTTGAGGCCAGCCTTAGCAATTTAGTAAGACCCTGCAAAACTTAGTAAAACCTTGTTTCAGAATAAAAAAGGACAACTGGGCACAGTGGCACACACCTGTAAATTCAGTATTTGGGAGGATGAGACAAAGAATTGCAGATTCAAAGCCAGCCTTAGCAACTTAGCAAGACCCCATATCAAAATGCATAATAAAAGGGCTTGGGATATAATTCGAAGGTAAGAATCCTCTGGGTTCAATCCCTAGTACCAACACACACACACACACACACACACACACACACACACACACACCCCTCAGAGGTAGAATGCCCCTGGGTTCAGTGCCTAGTACCAACAAAACAAAAAAAAAAAAAAAAAGAAAAAAGAAAAAAGAAAAGTGTAAAGCCAAAAAGCTATCACCATGAAGCAAAAACATCTTGATTAAAGAACGGTTTTATTTTTCCCTCCAGTGAAGTTTGTCACCTTGAAATAAGTTGTGTCTAACTAGCAGATTTTAAAGAAAATAGGAATTCTGCTGTTGTTTTTTTCCTGTGTTTTCTTCAGCCACTTAATTTTTACTTGGTCCAGCAATAGCATTTGTATCCCTGTTGGGATGCAATTTTATGAAGCATTACACAGATAATCTCCAAACAAAGACCCTTATGACCAAGGAGAAGCCTGAGCTCAGAGTGAGGAGGGAAGCCTTCTGTAGCCAAAGCCCAGAGCTAGTGTTAACGTGGTTCCACTGGGAGCCACAGGCGTGGAGTGGCAAACACTGCTGAGTGGATTCGAGAAAGAAGATTGCTTTTTATTTGTTTTGTATTGTTTTTGTTACTGAAACAATTTGTTAATTGAAAAAATAGGTTTAAATTCTTCTTAGAAACTATTTTTTAAAATTTGGGGTATATATCTGCAAAACTCTGCAGTATAAGTTTGTTCACAAGTGGCAATTATATGAATTTGTGTATATATCCTAGTGAACTTGTGTAAATAGCTTCAGCTAAATTTTTCATATATTGTCCCATTAGTTCCCATAATATTTTAATGGCTATATTATAGTTTAATGGCTATATAAGTTTAATGAGTTTATTGAAATTTATTTAATTATCTCTTTATTTTGGTTATTTCTGTAATTCCTAAGTTTTCATTGGTGAATATCTTAATACATAAACCTTCATGTGTCTGTGATCACTTTCTTAGAATAGCTAGATGTGAATCTAGCTCTTAGAATCTAGCTCTTAGAATCGTAGATGTGAAATTAATGGATCCCAGAGAATGAACATCTTTATAGTTCTTTGATAAAATATCAAGACTTCCTTCCAGAAAGGCTGTCCATCGATTGACTCCTTAGCGAGATATGAAACTTTCCTCACCGCATAGACAAGTTTGCATTCACTCAACTGTAAGGGCCAAGATTTTTACCTAATAAAACTCTGTGCTCTTTGCCTAATAAAATATGGCTTCTGGAGCTGGGCGTGGTGGCGCACGCTTGTAATCCCAGCATTTGGGAGGTTGAGACAGGAGGATCGCACATTCCTGGACAGCCTCAGCTACTTAGTGACTTTGCAACTTAGTTGCCCTTTGCAACTTGGTGAGACAGGTTCAAAATAAAAAAAAAAAAAATAATAGGGCTGGGGTTGTAGCTCAGAGGTAAAATGCCCCTGGGTTCCATCCCCAGCATTGAAAAAAAAAAAGGCTTCTGGATTTAGAAACTGGATTAGATAATTTATCCACTCTGCAAATAATAGAACATTTTGTAACATTCCCTACCTGTTGTCTTCTTGTTTACAACCTATCTTCAATCCATGACTTGTGTTCGTATATAATATGAAAAAGGGGTATAACTGTTGTTTCAACAGGTTGATCTCTAAATCATGTATTAAATAATCCAATATTTCTTGGATGTTTTGAAAGGTCCTATTGATCACGAGCCAGTTTTCTGTGTATGCATTGGCCTAATCATGTCCTGCCTGGTGCGTTTGACCATTCTCATGTCTATGCCACTGTTCTGGATACAGATTCCTAGCACAGATGAAGATTATTATAGATTCCCAGTACAGTTTGATAGCTGGCACGTCAAGTACCTCTTTGTTCTTTTTCTTTTACAAACTTTGCTTTGCTATCTTGGGAAATTGGCTGATTTCCCCAGATGAATTTTGGAATAAATTTGTTCAGTTACAAAACACAACACATTGCAGTTATGAACAGCATCAAACTTATACATCTATTTGAAAAAATTATAATACTGTATGGGAACAGAAGACATATCTTCTTTTGTCAAGGGAGTTTGTGTAGGTAAAGATTTGTAGTTCTATAAGAATTTTAAGCCACACTTGTAATACCACTACTTGGAAAGCTAAGACAGGAGGATTGCAGGTTCTATGCCAGACTCAGCAACTTAGTGAGTCCCCCACCCCATAACTTAGTAAAACCCTGGTTCCAAACAAAATAAAAAATAGGAAGTTGGGTATATTGGCACACGTTTGTAATCCCAGAATTTGGGAGGCTGAGACAGAAGGATCACAGTTGGCAGACAGCCTCAGCTCATTAGTGAGGATTTTTGCAACTCAGTGTGACCCTATTTCAAAATAAAGAATAAAAAATAGGGCTGGGGGTGTAGCTTGAAAGTAGAATGCCTCTGGGTTCCATCCTCATTGCCAAAAAAATAAAAAAATAAAATAAGGTTGTGGGTGTAGCTCAAAGGTAGAACTTCCCTGGGTTCTATCTCCAGCACCACACATGAAAAAAAAAAAAATTGAATTTGTTTTCATGCATGTCTAAAACTTCTTGTGAGATTTTCTATGTATGTTATTTTTCTATAGTGCTTTTGTAAATATAATTTTTTAATTAGTTGTGTGGGAGGGTTACTGGGGATTGAACCCAGAGGCATTCTTCCTCTGAGCTATACTCCACCTTACTGTGTTTTTTATTTTGAAACAGAGTCTCACTAAACTGCAGAGGGCTCGCTAAATTGTTGAGGCTGGCCACAAACTTGTCTTCCTCCTGCTTCAGCCTCTCAAGTACTGGGATTGCAGGCATGTACCACCATGCCTGGCTCACTGACCTATTTATTGGTTTCTTAGATTTTATTAGTTACCCAGTCATGATATGCAAATGGTGATCAGTTTATCTTCTCTCTTTAATAGTTACATAAAAAAGGCTATCACATTGGTCAGAACTTACAAAACTATGTTTAGTTATATCTGAGATATTCTTTAGCCTGTTAAGTGAACTTATTTCTCTTTCTACTTTCCTGAAAGGTTTCTTTTAATCAGAAATGAGTGCTAAATTTTACAAGACATTTTTGGTATATGTTCAAACATGTGGTATTTGTCAAGAAGCTTATTAATGTGATATACTATGTAAATATAATTACAAATACTAAATCATCTTTCTATTTCTGTAATAAGCTCTACTATATGGTACATGTTACATTTTTTGGATTTACATCTAGAATCAATTTGCTAGTATTTTATTTAAATATGCTTTCTCTAAGTGAGGCTATTTTATAGCAGAATTTTAATTTCAAGGACATCAGACTTTCAGGGTTTGATTAACTTTGAAAAATTAGTTGGTTGCATTTTTTTCTGTGTATTATCAAGTGATTCCTCTAATCCAATAATTATCTCTTTTTGAATTTGAAAGAATTTACCCAGAATTCATCTTGGTCTTGCACCTTTTTTCGTCTGGAGCTATGTAACAATCTTTTCCAATTTCTCCCATAGTTGTTAGTCTAATCAATCTTCTACTTTTAAGTTTAGAGACTTATATTTTTATAGAGGGTCAATTTTGTTGAGATTTTGAAATTCATTAGTATAGAAATAAAGTAATATCAGACGCATGCATCCTCTTCTGTATCTGTGATTATAGCCCCTTCTTGAGAGTTTAAATCTTTTATGAAATTTCACGTATCTTTTGTTGGACCTGACCAAAGGCAGGGCCAGGGTGTGTGTGTATGTGTGTGTGTGTGTGTGTGTGTGTGTGTGTGTGTGTGTGCATGGAGGATAGGGAGTAATTATGGGGACTAATCACCTCATCTCCATCCCACAAATTCAGATGCATATGTGTGACCCTGTAGACATATCCTCACTTGCATGCCACATATATGTGTCCCAGCATGTACATCTGTTCTAACATATCTACATGCATACGTGTGTATTCTGATATTTGCATGTGCATATGTGTCCCTCCATGTCTGTGTCAGCATGCATGCGTGCTCTTAGTAGCTATGTAGGTTTCTGTTTCTTGTGAACATCACACATGTTCCTGTGTGCATTCATGTGCATGAGTGTGTGTGCCTGTGTAAATGTTGCTGGGAAACATGCCTTACACACATGTGGCTAAAAGAACAGCCATTGTTTGGTAGGGCCTTGGTGCTATGTGCTTTATTCTCTATCATTTTAACAAGCCCCAAAAGGCCAGAAGGTGAAGCGGAAGCAGCGTGGGCAGTGGAATGTGGGGAGGGAAGGGAGAGCCTCTTACTGATTATGCCTCATTTTGGAAGTCCTAGGAGGAGAGGCTGGCTTAGAGTCCATGTCTGAGATGCAGGGTTGGGGGTCGCTTCCTCCTCACTGAGCCCCCAGGAACACTGTGGCTGAGGGTTGCTTCTTGCCTTGGGCCACAAGGTGTGTCATAGTCAAGCCAAATCTGGATCCCTGGGCCTAGATGTCCAACTTGTATCCACCAGAAAGCTCTAGGCTAGACAGAGAGAAGGGCTATTGTAACTCATCAGTCAGGGAAGCCGACTGCTGTTGCCATGGAAATCTGAAGGCAATATCTTCTGGGAGGAGCAGGATGTGGAGTCCAGGGAGAACAGGTTGCATTAGGGTAGACCCATCCCTGGGGTATTGGGAGCAGAGACAAACCGCTCTCCCTAGGACTTATCTCTGCTGCTGATGGGGTGGGGTGGGCCAGCACAGTACAAGAAAATAGTGGAGCTGAGATTTGGACAGCTAAGGGCAGCCTCAGGCTGGAGAAATGTAGGAAGGGGACACCCCGGGAGTCCTCAGAGCACCTGTGGAGTTCATAGCTGTTCACGTGATCTCTCTGCTTACCTTCCCACCAGTTCTGCCTGCAGGGTCCTGTTTCTCCCCCTGCATCAGGAAGTCGGCGTTCACTCAGCCTGAGCGAGGCCCACCCTCACACCTCTGTGGAGGCCTCCTTCTGCTTCCAGTGGTGTGGGAGGAGCTCTGGGAAGCAGGTGGCCATCTTCCTTTGGGGCTAAGGTGCTGAGGAGAACAGGAAGGAGGGGGCTGCTAGAATCACCTGTTACCTAAGACTGTGCCCAAAGCCAAAGCCAGAGGTGTTTGTTAGTCTCTGTCACATCTGTTCCCAGTCCTCCACAGTCCTCCAGGGAAGGGAGATGTCACCTCAGGGAAGCATACACTGCCTTTACTGCCTGTGCAGTCCCATCCCCCTAGGCTCCTTGATCCAGGATGTGGGGTCAGAGGGCAGGCAGGGGGTCTCCTGTTCTGGAATATGGGGAATATGGGAAGTCCTCAAGCATGTGAGCTCTGTGTAAGTGTGCACATGAGTACGGGGAGAAATGTAGGTAGCTGATGGTATAGGCGTGTGGTACCCGTGCCTTGCTGGTGGTGGGTGCGGTATGTCTGGAGTGCTGGGCAGCAGGGGTCAGAGTGAGGCATCCATTTACATATGAAATGAAGGGGAATGTGTTGGTGTGGGTGGAGAGTGAGGAGTTAATTTTTTGTCACTATGACAAAAATATTTGACAATAACGACGTAGAGGAGGAAAAAATTATTTTGCCTCACCATTCCAGAGGTTTCAGTCCATGGTCAGCTGGCTGTACTGCGTTGAGCCTGAGGTGAGGCAGAGCATCATGGTGGAAGGGTGAGGTGGAGGAAAACTTCTTGGCTCCTGGCAGCCAAGAGATGGAGAGAAGGGGAGACAGACAGACAGACAGACCAAGACCTAAGTCCTCCAACTAGGCCCTACCTTCCTCAGTCCCCACCTTCCAATACTGCCATCAAATCAATCATTAATTCATTCATCATATTAGAGCTGTCACAATCCAGTCATTCCCGCAAAGCCTCACCCTCTGAACAGTGCTGCACTGGAGACTAAGCCTTCAACACTTGAGCCTTGGAGGACACTCTGGCCTGTGGTTGCAATGAAACATGAGTATAGTTCTGACTTGAAAGTTGACTGATACTTTTGTTTAATTTAACAAGTAAGAGGACATTGGAATAACAAAGACTCATTCATTGGCAATGTGAGTGGCTTCTCTGAAGACTTGGTTGATAGTTTAGGGGGATGGGTAGGTGAGGTGTGCGAGGGAGTCTCAGGTACATATGTGCATGTGAATACTTATAGCGTGGTGGTTTGGGTATGTAAAGAGTAGGTGTGTAGGTGTGTGCAAAGCAGAGTTGTAGTGTCTGCAGTGATGTGGAGGAAGCACCTGTCTATAGTTCGGCTTCTCTGCTGGCATCTGAGGGAAGACATGTTACTGTGTGTGGTGTGGTTTGGGAGGGTGAGGTATAGATGCATGTGTTCAGAGGATGTGCATGGTGTGTCTAAGGTCACGTGCATGTGGGCAGGGGGAGTGGCAGTGATGGAAAAGAACTGAAATAATGAGTGTGCAGAGTGTGGAAGGAAGGGATAAGTGGCTGTCACCTCCCCACACCTCGGGAGTTGGTGGGTATTCATCCTCCCTCAAAGTTGAGGAACCTCAGGCTCACATAGTGAAAATAAGCTGCCTGGGTCACACAGCAGGGCGCGTTTGACCCTTTTTTTCTTGTAGCATAGTAATTATTTATATTAGTGGGGTTCAGTGTGATATTTCCCTACAGTGTGAACTCTCTGGCAGCTCACAGCCTGGATTCTGGAGGAAAGGGAATCTGGAAGGTCACATTCAGTTCTTTAGGGTTTCTATACCAGAGCTGGCTCTCATTGACTCATGAGATTTAATTGTACAATACACAAAAAGGTTTAAATTAAACATCGCCATTAGAATATAACCCATATAAATTAAATGATGTTAAACACAAACAACCTATACTCAAAGCTCACCACTTTCTAATTATTTTAGGTTTTCTACATCTGTGCACTTGCGGTTTTATGTTTGTTGTGTATGAGGTGGGGATGTTATTACAATGGGCTGCTGTGCATCTCCTCCAAGTCCACGCCCAGCCACATCACAAAATTGTCCTTAGGCTATTTAGAGCAAAGAAGTTGGCAAATGCTACAAATTGAGACTGGAAAGAAATGTTACCAATGCAGAATACATTTTAAATTTTTGTTGTATTTGTAGCTGCTATATTGTAATAGCACAAAACATTAAAGAAATGTTCTTCAGTACTTAGAACTATGAACCAAGTCTGAAGAGAAATCACTGATGAATGAATAATGTTCTTTGTTGTTTTAAGTTTCTCTTGTTAAACAAAAACACTAACCAGTATTTAAGTTGGAATTACACTCATTGTCCACAGATAAAGAATTAGGCAGAACCAACAAATACACAGATTTGTAGGATAATCGATGCACTATATGGAATACATAGTAAAGAGTATTGGATATTTCATTCTTATTTGTAAATTGTAGTACTCGATGTCAGTAAAATTTATAATAAATATATGTATGCATGCATGTTTGGAAAGCTGGCTGTTAGAGACCACTGTTTAGAGCTACATTCAGCACCCAGTAGGCCCTACATTGCCCACAGCTCCAATATGCCTCCTCTATTGTACAGGAGATGGAGAGCAGCCTCTCCTGGTTCCACGAGCTATGACTGGCTTGCTAGATCAGCTGTGATGTACTCCTGCTTGTAGTCAGTGGTGTTGACCGGAGGTCCCATTCATTCAGCACTCTCTAACTGAGCTCTGTCTCTGTGCCAGGCAGCGGGAGCTATAGGTGGGAGAAGACACGGTCATGGCCTGCAAGGAGCTCACAGCCCAGCAGAGGAGATACCAGCCACAGTCACTTTCACCCTAGGAAGTGTGGGGACAGAAAGAAGCCCAGCTGAGGCCAGGGCAAGAGGCACTGGCCTGATGGAGTGGTACATTTAGAGCATGACACCCTGGGATCTATATCAGAAATGCAGTAGGTGTGGTGCCCAGAGGTGTGTGGTCTGCTAGGCGATGGTGAAGCAGGTGACCCTCAGGGCACACTTGGAGAATCATTGACCTATGGATGAGAGGGTGTGCATGGAGGCCAGGAGGTCGGCAAGATGAGGCTGTGTGGGGCTCTGCAGGGGCTGGGGTGGCTGGAGCACAGCAGAGGTGAAGTGGGCTAGTGAGGGATCAGGCAGAGAAAGGCCGGAGGAGATGGAGTGGATGCTGCAGCCTCACCAGCTTTGTGGAGGGATTCAGATGTATCCTGTGGGACAAGGGGCTGTAGAAATTTTGTTAGTCCGCAAGTGATATGCTCAATCTGACACTTCAAAGCAGGATGTTCCTGGATCCGGTGGAACTGGAGGCAGGGAGGCTAGAAGGAGGCTGGGGAAGTGTAAGGCCTAAACCCAATCAAGGGTGTTGGAGACAAACGGTAGGGTACCAAAGTGAAGACTTTGCAGGTCAAAACACTGCTAGTGAGGAAGAGAGTCGGGGCTTCTGGGTTCCTGGGGTGAAGGCAGAGGGATGGTGGGGCCGTTCATGTTGCCAGAAAACAGGAGGAAGAGCAGGTCTGGAATGAGGTAAGTTCAGACTTGGGCTTGAAGAGTCAGGGGTTCCTCTGGAGGGGCCCAGAGGTGTTGGGAGACCAGGGAAAACATCAGGAAGCAAGTAGACTTGTGAGTGTCATGGGAGTAGAGCCAGCACACAGGAGAACACAGAATAAGAGGAGTCTCAAAAGAAGCTTCCAGAGCTAGTCCAGAAGGGCCAGGAGCTTAGGTACCATCTTGACCTCATTTCTTGATGGGGCAGCTCAGAAGCCAGGGTCCTCCATGCAGTGGAGCCAGAGAGTGGGTGGGGAAGGTTGGAGGAGTTCACAGCTGGGCGTGGGGCTGCGGCTACCTCCAGCTGGGCCTGCCTGGAGGTCACAGCAGTTAGAGTTCCTTAGGGCCTGTCCTGGCTCTGCCACCAACTTGCTGTGTGACCTTTGGCCAATCACTTCCCACTGTGGGCCTCAGCTTCTTTTTCTGAAAGTAAGAAGGTTGGATGAGACCAGTGGTTTTCAAATGACATTAGAAGCCCTAGGACTATCTGGAAGAATTCCCAGGGAAGCACTGGGGGAGGGAGAAGAAGCAGGTGCTGGAATCCAGTCACTGCCCCCCCACCCCCCGCTTCACCCCGGGCTGCTTGTTTTGTTTTCTGTTGGCCTCCCTCCCTCAGCAGGGAGGTGCTCCAAGAGAAAGCCACTGGCCCAGAGGGTCCCTGATGCCACTGTACATGTTTGGGGTCTGTGGGTTCTTGTCAGCATAGGTACTGATGGAGACTGAAGAAGATGAATAAAAGAGTGAGAAAAGCAGATCTCATGGCAGACTCTGTGAGAACCGCTGGGCCCATTTCCAATGTTGCCCAGTCCTGTTGCTATAGGACTCGGCTCTGCCCGGTCCTGGTGAGTTCAGCAGTCAGTGCAGCTCACTTTGCCTCCCCTCCTGGCTGGCAGGTCACCGCCCTCACCCCGAGCAGGGCCCAGGGACACTCGCCCCTCTGCTGCACCCAGGCAAGTGCAGTGTGAGGTTGGCTGCGGCAGCATGTCAGCCTTGATGTTCTCTGTCTCTCATCTCTTCAAAGGCAGAGATTCTCTGAACAGGAAACCAGATACTCAGTTCTTCCTCAGGCCTGGCATCAGTAACGGTGCTGCCCACCTGTGTGTGGGAGGACTCCGGGCGCTGGCCCGGCTCCCTTCCAGCCCCACGGAGCTTCCTTCCAACCTCCCTGACAGCTGGGCGCCATCAGGGAACTGAGGCCAGGTGGGCCTAGACCAGTGGGCATGTGTGTCAGGGGAGGAGGGTGCTGGAGGAGGCCCCATCATGGGAGCAGAAAGGCCCTTCCAGAGAAGCCAGAGCCTCGCTCCCTCTACCCCCAGGCAGGGCCTCCTGGCTTGCTCTGGGTCCCTGTGTGGAGGAGGTAGGACAAGAGTGGTCAGCAGGGAGGGGCCTGAGATCATGCTGGTTTGCCCTGGGTCCCTTCGGCTCCAGCCCATTTCAGCATAAATCGGATGTCCTCCCTTGCTGGGAAGCTTTTGCTGCCCCGCTCCTCCCCACTAAGGGGTCTAGATCCCCAGAACCAGGCCACAGTGGGCCCAGGATCCCAGGCTCAAAGACAGTGCTCCTGGGGTGCCCTGGGTTCCCCAGCTGTGTGTCTTCCTCAGGAGCAGTGTGATGGGAGGTCTCAGCAGAAGTGACTTTCTCCTGGTTGCCTCCTTCACATCACAGGCAGGGCTCAGAACATGGTTCCACGACTCCGAAGAAGAGATCGGCCGCAGGTGCTCCCTGTCCCTCCTCCTCTGCTCTCTGTTCCCAGGACCATGGAGGCTTCCAGCAGTTCTCACTTGGCAGGGAGGTTGGATGGGGCAAGGTGACGACTCTCGGTGTTTCCTGACAACAGGCCGGGGGACTCAAGCACCAATGTGAAGCTGAAGAGAGTCCTGGAGACAGGGGGCGGTGAGCCGGAGTCTGCCCAGGCCACGCCCGTGGCCGGGGTGTGGCCCTGGGCCTGGGGAGGGTCGCTGTTTGAGCGGAGGACGCAGCTTTATAAAATGACTCCGTAAGTATGGCCTGGGTGGGTGGGGCCACAGGCCCCTACTGCCCCACCTGGGACGGTGGGCATGGACCCCAGGCACCTGCAGCAGGCAGTGGGGGAACCTGGAGAGCATGGGTGGCCACGTCCCAGGGAGAGCCAATGCCTGGGCAGAGGTGGAGGCCGGCTCTTGGCCTCTGGCCCTCCTGATGTTCTAGGCCATGAGCCCCAAACAGCCCTCTAAGGGCCTGTGTTTCCATTCGTGAGGGGGTGTGGTCTCTGCCTGACTGCTGGTTGCAAGCTGGCCTTCTGCCCAACGTAGGAGCCGTCTAAACTCAACAGCCCAAAAGACTGGCTCATGACTTTTTTTTTAGTAACGAGGCTTTAGAATGGTGGTTTGCATCACAAGAGCCGCTGAGAGTGTTTTAAAAGTATAATTTCTCAGGCTCTACCTCCAGAGTTTGGGGTAGGGGGACAGGAGTGTATTTTTAAAGCTCCGTGGCTGTTTCGTGTGGGTGGCATGCCTGGGGCCAGTCTCACTGTCCACATGTGGAAGCCCAGGCATCGGCCTGCGGTGACATCTTTGCACACTCATACTTTGGCTCTTAATGTTGTGCTGATAACCTGGGCTCTTCTTGTGGAGAGAGACCCAACCTATTCAACAACCTCTTCCTGAGGCCCAGGAGAGAAAGAATGGTGCCCCGTGGGAGCCTTTGGGGGAGGGAGACTCAGAAGGGGAAGGCTGGAGCATCACATCAAAGACAGGTCGTTGCAGCAAGCATGTCTGGGCCCACTGAGGCTGCAGCCCTCGCAGCTGACCCTGGGGCCCAGGGTTCCCAAGTCCATACCAACCGCTATGCTGCCCCATCCAGCCACCAGGGTGAGCCTGGCTCCTCTTGCAGGAACACAAGGAAGGAGCTTATGTGTTCCAGACTGCTGCTGGAAATGAGCCCACCAAGGATCATTAGACAGTCTCCTTGGCAGAAGTCCTATTCAATGTTTTAAATATCTTTCTTTAAAAAAAACAGTTAATTCAAAGTAACCTTTCAAAAAGATAAAATAAATGACCTTTAGAGCCCTCCTAGCTGACATGAGGGCTACTGACTTACTGAATTAACATGAGGGCAACATGAAGACTGCACATTTCCACAGCAGCAGCGGGAGCCAGAGGCGGTCTGAGTTGGTCCATTTCCCAGGGTCGCACGTTCCCTTCACCCGAGACCACACGTATCTGTGCCTTCTGGCTGGAGAGCATCCCAAGGTGTGCACTTGACCCAGTTTGCTTAGCCAATCCCCAAGTGCCAAGCCTTTGGGCTCTTTCCAACTTCTTGCTATTATAAATATCACAGCTATGAATATCTCTGCACAAATTACTTTCTTAGTATTTTACTGGGAAGCATTCCCTAAGTGGAATTACTAGGTCAAAGGGCATGAGCAAATTTATAGTTCTTGTCACATATTACTAGAGAGTTCTCCGGAAATATTGAGCCCATTTACCATGACACTGAGTATGTATGGCTATCCCCACAGCCTTCCAGTATCAAGGCCCATCATTTTTATTTGTTGATTGTTGTTTTATTTATCCTCCCACATTTTGTCATATTGGTTAGGAGCCTTCAAATTGTTTTTGCTGTGTATTGCTATAATGATTGGTGACGTTGGACATTCTCTGAAGGACCCTGAGAAGCTGATAGGATTGGTTCTGAGTCACAGACTTGAACCAGTGGTAGCTGGGCATGGTGCCACATGCCAGTAGTCCCAGCTACAACAGAAGTTGAGCAAAGAATCATATGGGACCATGAGTTCAGAACCAGCCTAGAAAACATAGAGAATCCTCATCTCAAAAAAGAGAAACTAGGACTAGATATATGTACACTAAGACCATAGTTCAAAATGCTCTGAGGCTAAGTAATTAATGTGGTTATAAGATAACATCACCTGTCACAGGTAGAAGGCTGAGATAAATGTGGGAAAACCATGACCTGGTGGTGTCTTCAGCGTGATGGGCTGTGCCTGCACGCCACTGGTACCTGCATAGCCACCGCCCCAGCAGGGGCCTTCTGGGTGCATAGATTACCAGGTTGTGCTTGTGACTATGGCCATGGGAATGAGCCTGATTGGGGCTTGTGGTACTATTGCCTGTTGACCTAATGACCATCAGGGAATGGCACCAAGAGTTTTTCAGTGCTTGTCAAACCAGGACTCTGATGGTGGCCAGAGAGCACAGCCTGGGTAAGGTCAGTAGCACTGGTTGAGGTTGGAGCCTTCGTGTCTTGGCTGAGGTCTAAGCCTGGGGAGTTGTGGACAGACATTATTAGACTTAAATAAGACTCCAGGACTGTGGCCTGCAGCTAATAGCAGGAGGGCTTATCAATGATATCAGGGGTTCAAGACTGAGATGGTGAGTTTTAGGGGCACAAAATGCAGTGGTGGAAACTGGTGCTGTGGCTGTTGCAAGCAGTGAAATGGGGCCTTCTGGAATCTCAGAACAGACAGGCCAGATGAGGGAGGGTGAATAAGTCAAGGCAGACATGGCTGGTTGGGTGGATCAGCAGCTTAATCATGCTTTCAAAGGTCTCCACAAACTTGAAAACAGATGGTTAGGGACACTCAAGGATCTTCTTGGTAGGATGGAGCAGTAGGGTGATCTTTGCAGCCAAGGGGGTCTTGGCAGGCCCAGTGCCAGGGAACTCTTCATATTGGAGCTGTCACTGAGGGAAGGAGAGGACACAGAGTCAGTGTTTATACAGACAACAAGGTCCAAACTCTTGGAGAAGAATTGGCAGGAGCTGGCCAGGAGATCAGTATTCTGGCCCGCCACCTGGCCCTGGGCAGGGATGCAGAGGCAAGCCAGGACGATAGGCATCAGGACTAAGGCCAAGTGTGCTTGTTGCTGAGTGGCAGGTGGCCTGGGGTCACCAAGGTCCTACAGACTTTGTGCAGGAATAAAATTCCCTTTCCTTCTCATTCTTGGCCTGCTGCTCATGGAGCCAGGGCTTGGGTAAGTGTCAATGAGCAGAGGATTCACGTCAGGTGCTCGCTGGGCTCTCAAGTGGGAACTAGACAGTTGAGACACGGTTTAGTGCATAAGTGTAGACCTTAGATTCAGAGAGACCTGGTCTGATCCTAGCACTGTACCTTTCTGGGCAGCCTCTAAGGTACCAAGTCTTAGCTTCTTCTATAAAATGGGAATATTTATACCCACTTTATAGGAGTTTAGAATATAGATGTGAAAAAGAATACACGAAAGTATTTAGCACGGACAGACAGTTGTTACTCGATTGACACCAGTCTTCTTCCCTTTGGTCTCCTAGTACCTAGAACAGGGTTGAGTGTATCACAGGCCCAGGTGGGCCTCCACTCTAGGCCACAAGGGCCTCGGTCCAGGGAGCGGAGGTGTGGGAGTGGGCAGAGGAAGGAGCAGCATGCTCTCTGGTAAGCCCAGGAGCAGAGCTTAAATAGAACCTCAGCTTCTGGGTTAATCTGACCTGGGGTAAGGGTGGATTTAGCCAGCTGGATGTATAGTGTGGGAAGCAGTGAGTGGATCAGTTAAAGCCCAGCAAAATTCTGAGCCTCAGTTTCCTTACATGAAAAATAGCATATTAACACCTCAGTTCCAGAATTGTATGTGGACTAATGATAATGTTTGGGAACTCCTACCACTGCTCACACACATTGTAGGAGGTCCACACTTCTCTGACACGATGGTTCTGCAGCTGCAGACACCTTGAGTGCCCTCAGAATGTTATCACGGTGAAGGGGGTTTCTCCCTGGGTGCAGGTCACGGTGTGTGCATGGTGGCCAGTGGATGGGATGGCCCAGTCAGTGGCTAATCATGTCATCCTGGGGTTGCCTGAGGAGGAGGAGACCCAGCAAAGGGCTGCTCTGGGGTCCGCTGGGACCGTGGGGGTGTACTGCCAAGGGCAGAATGAGCACTCAGCACTTCTCTACCCAGCATGTTCTGAGAGTGTCAGGTGTCAGCAAGTCTGCTCAGGCACTGGGCGTGAGGTCCAGCTTAGCACAAGAAAGGACAGTGTGACCAGGGGCAGGCAGCGTGGAGCCAATGGGATCCAGCCCAGCATGGTTTGGGAGTGTGTGAAGATGGAGCACAGGGGCAGTGGGCCCTGGGTCAGTCCCTGGACAGGTCAGCTGCCTGTGATCTGGGCTTGATTCCAGGCCCACTTTGCTACCATGCAGGGACTGGGTGATGGGCTTTGTTCTTGCCTGGGGAGAGGCAGGCTGAAGCTGATTCAGGATCCCCCCTTCCCACCTCCCTGCTTGGGGCACCACTGCCCTTGAGCTAGCAGAGTCCCTCTGAATCCCAGTCTGTCACCTGTGAGCTAGAGTCTGGGGCAAGCCTAGCCTAGCGACTCTTCATGTCCCTTCTTCAAAGTGTCCTTGTATGGCAGCCACTGTGCGGGTACTAAGGCTGCAACAGGAGTCAGACCAGGCTCCTGGGCCACTGAGCTTGCATGTGGGAGAGGTGTGATAACAGCTGGTGTTTGAGGACTCCAGCAGGGTTTTTGAAAGCATTTCAAAGGGATGTGAAGCCGTCTGGACCAGCTCAGCCCCTCCCAGGTGTGTAGCCTCTACCCTCTGCAAATGTCCTCCAGTCACCGTCGCCCTAGGATGATCCTAGACCTGTCTGCATTTTCTGGGTGACCTGTGCAGCCCACTGTCTCCCCCAAATGCACAAGTGCGCAGACGCCGTCGCCCAGTAGACGAGACTCCATCCTCATGCTTTGTCCCTGAGCTCCAGTCTGTACCTCTGGCTCCCGCTGGTTCACCCCCTTCCTTGCCTGATCCTGTTCTCAGCATCTGACCCCAACACAGAAGTTTGATACTAGCTAAGTCCTGCGTCTCCAGCTCATACTTCTGGCTCCTCCTCCTCCAAGAGGTAATCCTCATCTGTCTTCTTCATTAACTGTGAATTGTCACCTGCCCAGCTGTGCCCCCACTTCCTTTCTTGTGGGGGTAATGTCAGAGGAGCCCCCCAGCTCCTCCTCACTAGCCATGAGAGCTCCGCAAACCATTCCACCTCTTGAAACCCGTTTTCTGACCTAAAAAATGGGAATAATGATGGCATCTCCTCCATAGGGCTGCCACAAAGATCAAATAAGATCTGTGCATGCAGCGTTTAGCGTGTTGCCTGGCACATGGCAAACATTTAATCAATGATAGCGACTGTTGTTATTTTGTGCCTAGAGAAGTTTTGGAGTGAATGACAGGAAGAATTGTCCTCATTTCTTTACTCAGGGAACATTCAGATTCTACTTTGCTCTGAGCACTGGGGGTCCAGCAGAGGAGCCCTCACCTGGAGGAGCACCTGCTCCTGGTCTCTGCTTTTCACGAGTCTTTTTCCTCACTTGCTGCCTCTTGTCCCGAGGCAGTCTCCCACCCTCTCTCCCTCAGCCACAGCCTCCCCTGGGCTCAGGACTCCGAATTTCTCCTCCTCACCCACCCTCTTACCAAGTTCTAGCCTTGCTTTCCACTCACCTGGAATGTGGCATCCAACACCTAGTGACTCAGCCAGTTCAGACCACGATGGCAGCAAAACAGCAAGCGCGCTCTGGGGGCACCATTTATGTGGGTACTAGTGCTAGTCACGAGGCTCTATCCTCATGACCTAATCGCCTCCCAAAGGCCTCACTTCCTAATGCTCCCACATGGGGAATTGGGGTTTCTATGTGAGGGCTGGGGAAGAGGGGCACAAACATCCAGCTCATTGCACGCGGCACATCCAAACCCCAGCTCAATCCTGCTAGCTCCTTCCACCAGGCTCCCTGAGGAGTCTCTGCCACCCCCACCAATGTGCAGCTTCTCTACATCATCCCACCACCACTCACAGGGCTCTCAGCCGGTGCGACGCCTACTGTTCTAAGAGCTTTCGTTTATTCAATCCTGTGAGCCTTTGACATGCCCACGTAGTTCGAATTGTTTGTAGATAAGAATAAGCCCAAGGAAGCAGCTAATAGAAGCCAGGTTTATGAGCCCACGTGGTCTGGCCTAACACCGTGCTTTTC
Source organism: Muscardinus avellanarius (assembly GCF_963383645.1). NCBI lineage: Eukaryota > Metazoa > Chordata > Mammalia > Rodentia > Gliridae > Muscardinus > Muscardinus avellanarius. The sequence continues at coordinate 183,754,960 of NC_137786.1, forward strand.
CCGTCCTGTGTCCTCCTGCCACCAGCCCCATGAGCCCCCTCAACTGTACATTCACCCCGGGCCCTTCTGCCAAGTCGTCCACCTGACTTGGGCCACTGAAAAACCTGCTCCTGACTGGCTCTCCTTCCCTCTCGCTTCACTGCAACCTGGTCCAGCACCTGTGATCTTCTTCCTCCTAAGTAAGACTGGACCACGCCATTTCCTCAACACTACCAAACCCCGGCAATTTCCTGCTGCAAAGAGATTCAAGACTAAAACTCATCCTGGCCCTGGTTCAAACCAGCATCCCTGGCCCCAGGTGACCTCCCAAGTCCCCTCACACCCCTGTGCACACTGTGCTCAAGGTGGCTGGTCTCACCTCCCCACCCCAATGCCTCCTGCCTCTTGTGGTTCCCTCATACCACCCATCTTTTTGAGCATTCTGTCTTTAAGTCCTCAGCTTCCAGTGCCACTTCTGCTGCAGAGCCCTGTCTGGTCCCCACCAGACTCCTTTGATCTTCCTCCTATGCCCCACAGTACTTCACCTCCAGCTGGGCCAACTTCATGCTGCCTGTGTTCACCCTGCGTCTGCATCCATGGGTGTCCTCCACTCACCTTGATCTACACAGGCCCGTGCCATGGCCCGTTCATCTCTGAATCCCAGAGGTAGCAGGGCCGGCTGTAGCAGTAGCCTTAATATTGAGTGAATCTTGAGAGCTGGCCTGCAAGGCATCTTGGCAGTTTGGGGTAGGAATGACCCAAGCTCTTTCTGTGCTCCCATCTTATCCTGCTGTAGAACCAGAAATGGGGAATGATTCTGGAACTGTGAATCCCAGGAGGCCTCACTGAAAGGGCCACTAGAAGTCATCTGTATTCATCTTTTACCTTGAAGTGTCGGGCTGAGGTCCAGAAAGGGGGAAGGCCTAGCCGGGGTCTTCTCAGCAGGAAGTATGGCTAGACTCCAGACCCCAGGCCTCTCATCCATCCAGGGCACTTTCTGCTTTGCTGAACATTCTGTCCTATATCTGCTCTTTCTCTATGCTAACTACCTACCATGGTAACACCAACCTCATAGTTCTGTATCTTTTCTTGTTCCCCTCCAGATAACCAGATAAAAATTATTTTATGCTTTGGGCATAACAATTTTGCAGCCTCATGATCTTTACTATTCTTTTATTGTAATTAACATTTAAATTATTATAGAGAAACTAAGACCTTAGAGTATGTTTCTGGGTTACTTATTTTCTTCCATTGACGTTTCATGTGAGATTCATGTGCATGACCAAACTGTCTTAGTTGTGGTTTTTATATTTTAATATCCTGGGACTGGTCCCTTTCTCGTTAGTCATCACTATCAATATTTTCTTTGCTTTTGTTACCTGTGCCTTTTGATTTGGTTTATTTTTTCCCCTTCCAGATAATCATTACATGGGTAATCTAGAAGAATTAGGGGCAAGGGAGAAGTTTATCCCAGTTGCTCTAATCCTGGGCATCCACACAGGTCGACTGAACTCAGCATTCTTTGTGGCTCCCAAAATGGAAAAGGGGCCATCAATTAAGTGAAATCAGCAAAAAAAGGAAGCAGAGCATCAAGTCCCTGACCACCCCCATCCCTTGCCACTGTCCCCTAATTTGATGTGCTGGGCCAGAGGGTAGGTGGCTAATCAGGGTAGCTGTGCTCCACAGGATGGGTTGTTGATCACTAAGGGACTGTGGCTTTCCCTGAGAGTCTGGTCCCTCAGCAGCTTCCTGCTTAGGCCAGCAGATCTGGAGAGCAGGAGATGGGTCACCTGTGCTCTGAATGAGCACACGCCTGTGGGATTGCCACTAAAGGCGACCTGCAGAGTCCACCTCCCACTCTGTCTTCTGCAGCAGGGATCTCACTGCTCACTCTCCCAAAGTTATTAACTCAAAAGCAACAATTTACCTCCTGTTAGCTTATTTATGCCTAAAAACACTCACCAAGGTACCAAGTGGACACCTAAGTATAGCGATAATCCAGCTGCTTTGTGAGCTGGATTTAGGAACCAGCCATTCTGGGCAGCAGGACAGGATGCCCAAACAGGGTAGGCATGCCTTGCTGCTGGAGTTGGTGATCCACACCTGGTCACACCTGGGCTTTCTTATCATAGAGCCACATCCACAAACATCCATTTGGAAGTTTGCCTCCTCTTCTTAATCATCACCAAATGGGCACTTAAGAAATCCCTGGACATGATCAAGTTTTAGAATCCCCTTGGAATTTTTTAAAATTTTTTTCTTTTGTTTCTTTGAAACAAAGACTCATTCAGAAAAAATTGATATCTTTAAAATATTCTTTCTATCATGTCAGAATATATTAGAAACTATGCAAGTTCTTTTGACAAATCTCAATCATATGTTATAATTTTCTTCATACAGATCACAAATTCATCTCAGTGTTGTTTTTAAAACTTTATATTTTGCCATTATAGGTGAGATAATCAATTTCATTTTTGCCTTGAAAATTATTATTATTATTATTTGTGTGTGGCACTGGGGACTGAACCCAGGAGCACTCTACCTCCAAGCTACATCCTCAGCTCTATTTTATTTTTATTTTTGAAACAGAGTCTCACTAGGTCGATGGGAGTTTCACTACTTGCTGAGGCTGTTCTCGAATGTGTGATCCTCCTGTCTCAGCCTTGCAAGTACTAGGATTACAGGCATGCACCACCATGGCCAGTTGCAAATAATTGTTTTACTTAGAAATAGTATTGACTATTTCCTTTTTATCTGGCACCTCTACTAAACTTTTTGATTTGGTTTATTTTCTCCTCAATTCCTTCAAGTCTTCTTGGGATCCCAGTATAATATGCATATCATTTGTTAGAATATATATGAGTCCCCCTTTCTAATATAGTAGACTAATGACTATTCATTAATGCCCCCCTCAGGAACTTTAAGGAAATACAGGTAGTCAGCCTCTGCTCCATCCCTACCGAATCTCAGCCTCCTGCTCAGCTGCAGGCCTGGGCCTGGGAGGGTGGGGATGGGAGACAGAGTCCCGGCCTGGCAGAGGGCATTGGCAGAGTTGGACAGAGAGAGAGATAGTCTGGCTTGTCTGAAAACAGTACCATTATGGCTGGAGGATAGAAACTTGATGAGCTTTGTAGGCACTTTAAAAATTTTTGGTCTGTGAGCAAGAGAAGCCAGTGAAGGATTTTAAGCAGCAGGTGCAAGGACAGATTTGCATTCTGAAAAGATCACTCTCTCTGCCATGTGAGAACAGACTGCAGGGCGGCCCAGAGGGAAAGGGGGTGCAGACCATTATATAACAACAGCTAACTCACACAGCCTGTTGCAAGAGGTTTCCATATATTAACTAGTAAGTCTCCAAGACACACCAAGGGAGCTCATGGCAGAGCCGGGCTCGAAACCAGCAGTTCTAGCCCCAGAGCCCACCCTGATGCACCACTGATTATTGAGGACAAACATGGTGGCAGTGGAGATAGAGAGCAGGATTTAAGAAAAGGCACCAAGTCAGCAGTGCGTCCACATGCTAACTGGCCATTCTGAGTTTCCCCAGGACCCCCACTGCATTGTTAGAAGCACTTACCACCTCTGCTCTTCCACGGGCATGGAAGAGCAGCATGCATCCTGCTCCTCCTACCTGCCTTCTGGGTGAGAGTTTCCCTGCCATCCATCCTTATCCTGAGTCTGAGCACCTCTACTGCTCTCACATAGCAGCAGGGGAGGAATATACATCCTTTTTATGTAAATTGTCAGATGGGACCTTTGATAACAGAGCTGTCTGATCCTGGAGGCCTTAGACACAATTCATTCCAATCCAACTTCCCTCATCTACACTGAGGCCAAGAAAGCTGGGAAAGGATTTGTCGGTGGTTTGAAAGGAGGCCCAGCACTTAAACCCAGATCCTGGGTTTCCTGATATATGAGACAGCAGGAGGATCTTCAGATCATGTGAGGATTTTGGTCTGTGGCTTAGCAAGTGGCTACTTACCCGAGGGTCATGGGACGAACCCGAAGTCTGTTAGAGTCAAGAGGGTGGGTGGGACATAGTTAAGAATAGGTTGGCTGGGCATGGTGGCCCACACCTGTAGTTCTAGCTAGTCTCAGCTACTTGGTGAGGCCTGCAACAATTTTGCCAGGCCCTGTCTCCAAATAAAAAATGAAATATGGCTAGGGGTAGAATGCCCCTGGGTTGATCCTTAGTATAAAATGAGGAGAGGGGGGAGGAGAAGGAGGGAGGGAGGGAAAAGAAAAAAATAAAATAGATTGGATTAAGCCAGAAAAAAATAGATACCAATAGCTCACGGGAAGCGGACAGGCTGAGATGCAAGTATGAGGAGCTAGGACACTACAGAGACCTGAGGCATGGTCATGGTGGGAGCATCTGGAGGAGCAGAGGGTTACCTGAGCTAGAGGAACACACATAGCCGCCAAGGGCCAGGCCCACTGTAAACTGAGGCCCTGGCCCAGCCTGCCCACCTCTAGGGAGCCCCCAGAAGTCCTGGTGAGCATGACAGCTGGGACAGGGCCCCTTGGCACAATGTCCAGGTCAGAACCAGGAGCTTTGTCCTGCTGAGCTGAGCTAAGCCGCTGTCCTCAGGGTACCCACTGCCTGCCAGCCAGGCAGGACCAGAAAGGGCCGGGCTCTGCTGCAGAGCCAATATATCTGAGAAAGCTAGTGCTGAGGCGGGGGGCTTAGAAATCACCCTGATTGAGCCTGGCGTGATGGCGCACGCTTGTAATCCCAGCGCTTGGGAGGCTGAGACAGGTGGCACAAGTGACTGCTGGGTAGATGCAGAGACAGGGAGGGAAAGTGAGTTGTGATTAGGACCAGAAGCCAGGGTCAGATCCGAAGGGGTGGGGCAGGGCTGAGAGGGCTGCTGTCCCCCTCAGCCCCAGCCTGGGGTGTGATCCCACCTGAGTAAGTGCGAAGCCCCCACACTCCGCCTCTTCTCGAGCCAGAGCACAGAGATGCTGAGGGCAAAGCCCTCTCTATCTCCCCTACCTCCCAGAGCCCAGGAGCAGCTGGCCACCTGTTTCCATTGTCATCCTGAAGGGCAGCGGCCCCATGGCCCAGGCTTTGACTGAGGCTGAGTAAATCTGTGACCACCCACCACGTGTTGAGTCCTTCTGTGTAATCGCTCCTCCAGGCTGCTGTGAGCAATCAATGAGGTAATACAAGTAAGCGCTTAGCACAGTGCCGGTCCTACGCACAGACCCAGGAGTGGGAGCACTAATTACTGTTGTCACATGTCTGTGGTGCTTTGGACTTTTGACAGCATTCACAGGCTCATATTCCTTCTCCCGGTTCAGCCTCACACTCCTGTACAGCAAGCAAGGCCTCCTTCAACCATGAGGAGGCTGAGGCGAGCGGGAGAGTGGGCCCTGATCCCCTTGTGAATTTATGGTCCAGAGGGGACAGCAATTCAGCTCTCCTAAGTCTTGCCTGTGTCTGCCACTGTGTTTTTCTTTTATAAAAATTCTATTTTCACTTTAGAGTTGAGCAAACTACAAAGATCGTCTTTCAACCCCTAACAGGCTTGCTGCAGAGCCAATATATCTGAGAAAGCTAGTGCTGGGGCAGAGGGCTTAGAAATCGCCCTGATTGAGCCGGGCGTGGTGGCGCATGCTTGTAATCCCAGCCCTTGGGAGGCTGAGACAGGAGGATCACACAGGTTCGAAGCCAGCCTCAGCTACTTAGTGAGGCTCTCAGCAACTTAGTGAGACCCTGTTTCCAAATAAATTATAAAAATATGGCTGGGGGTATAGCTCAGAGGCAGAAAACCCCTGGGTTCCATCCCCAGTAACACACACACACACACACACACACAGAGAGAAATTGTCTTGATTGTCATGAGGCACTAGCACATTAGTGACAGAGCAGGAATTGTGGCCTGACACCAGCATTCTTTCCTCTTATACCTTCTGTATGTATGGATCTTAGAACTTTTACCCCCATTTCAGAGATGAGAAAACTGAGCCAGAGAGGTGGCACAGCTTGGCTCCAGTCATGCAGCACCACTTTTCAGATCTCTTCATGTCCAGTGACCTGGTGGCTTTAGAGTCTGATGTTTACAAATCAGTACCAGCCATAGGGAAGGGCCATAGATTGAAAAGATGGTATATTGCAGGTAATAAACTTTGTCAGTAGTTTAAATTTCATTTTGGAGGCCTATTCCTCCAGCTACAGAGCTAGTTTGTGAATTCAGAGAAAGATTGTTTAAAATGCAACTCACATTTTAAATAACCTTGGCTTTCTTAGATGAGAGGGGGAAAAAACAGGTCAAAACCACAAACTCACTGGCTTTTCTGAAAGGTTACAAAACGAAATGTCCTTTGCTGGAGGATATAAAGGAAATGGCTCTCTGTTTGACAAAGGAGAGGACTCTGCTAAGTAAATCCTGCTTTATGAACAAATGAGAGCTCTCTCCCTCTCTTCCTGATCAGCTTAATTCCTTTTTGCTTATCTGCAAATCCAATAATGCCAATAAAGTGCACCCTCTTGGAGGCTGAGCACAGGCGCCTAGGCCTCAGCCTCTGGAGCCCTCTTGCTATTTAAAACCCCAGCCTCTGCTCCTAGGGGAGCTGGGCTTCGTGGGGGTGGCAGGGAGCAGACAGAAGGATGTGGCTAGGAACAGAAACTGCCTCAGGTCAGGGAACTAATTGTGCTTCCCCTCTCTGAAGATACTTAGCTAATGCCTCAAAATGATACAGAGTAAGCTGGATGAAGGGCAGGTATTAAAATCAAGCATCCTTCCTGATATCCCTGCTCCCCTCCAACATTGATAACCAGACTGAAAACTACAGGTGTTTCTTGTGCCTACAGACAGTAAGTAGGTGGCTAAGGTACTTCAACCTGCATGGCTTTAAAATTGCATTTATTTACCAAATCCATTTTGTACCAACAGTGTGTGTTTATTGTTTACTGGAGCAGGGGATGTTGTCTGTGCTGCTCAGGAATCACTAGGAGGCCTCAGGAGCAAAAAGCTAGAGTTAAGAGGAGGTCCAAGAATCTGGAAGGAGGGACCACAGGGAATGGAGGATGTGGTCTCTAGGGTGTCATAGTTGATGCCACTAGATTATATCTCTTGCAACCTGGGAGAATTTTGTGTGTGTGTGTGTGTATGTGAGACCAATCACATAGGACATTATACTTCCCTACGACTTTGTGTCCCACCTCAAAAGTCTGTTTCTCTATTATTCAAAAATTTCCATAAAGGATGCTTAGTGATTCACTCTATAAATAGAATTATTTACTGAATCAAGTCTCAATTCGTAGACATTTTGTTCCTACCCTACTAATTTTCCCAATTAGAACCAAAAGTTTGATGTTTATCTTTATGCATCATCTGTGTGTTGGGGGGATACTGGGATTGAATCCAGGGGCATTCCACATCTGAGATACACTTTCAAGCCTTTTTTATTTTATTTTTCTGAAACAGGGTCTAAGTTGCTGCGACTAGTCTCGAACCTGAAATCACTCCTATCTCAGCCTCCCAAGTAATTGGGATTACAGGTATGTGCCACTATGCCTGACGTGCATCTACTTTTTTACTTCATTGCGTGTTCCCTTTGGCTAAATTTCTGGAATAAAGTCAAGAGCTAAGGCTCTCATCATTTGAGTTTCTCTGTAGGATAGTAGTTGAGCCTGTAGAACTCTTCTGAGTTGATGTGGGGGGGCATTGAACCCAGGGGCATACTACCTCTGAGCTACAACCCCAGCCCTATTTTTTATTTTGAAACATGGTCTCACTAATTTGCAGAGGACCTCACTAAGTTGTTGAGCCTGGCTGCGAACCTGTGATCCATCCTCCTGTCTCAGCCTCCCAAGTATTGGGATTACAACATGTGTCACCTGGCTCTGCCTGAATTTGAACTTTAACTCTGTCACTTACTATCTGCAAGACTTTAAGCAGATTATATATACCCTTTTGTTTATCTGTAAAATGCAGATAATAATAGTACCTACCTCAGAATGTAATGGTGAGGATTCAATGAGAGGAGCCACGTGTAATTAAGTTGAACAGGCATGACTCAGGAGATGTCATCATAAAATAAACTTTATTTCTGCCTCCCACAGTCTTTTTTTTATTTTAAACAATTTTTATTGACACATTATAATTATACATGATAGCAAGATTCATTGTGATATATTTGCACATACAAATAACATAATTTAGTGGATCGTATTCCTCAGTACTTCTCCTTTCCCTCTCCTTCTCCCTCTCCCAGTCCTCTTTTGTCTACTGTATTGGTCTACCTTCTATTTTCATGAGATCTCCTTTCTTTCCTTTTTTCTATCTAGCTTCCACATAAGAGAGAAAACTTATGACCTTTGACTTTCTGAGTCTGGCTTATTTTGTTTAATATGATGTTCTCCAGTTTCATCCATTTACCTGCAAGTGACATAATTACATTTCTTTCTGTGGCTAAATAAAACTCGTGTGTGTGTGTGTGTGTGTGTGTGTGAGAGAGAGAGAGAGAGAGAGAGAGAGAGAGAGAGAGAGAGAGAGAGAGAGAAAGAGAGAAGAAGGAGAAAGAGAGAGGAGAGAGAGAGATACATACTGGTTTTATTTAGTGTGCGACACACATACACATACATTTTTGTGATCCATTTATCTAGTGACCCATGATCTCTTTTAAAAATTCTTCTATGAGGCTGTTATCACCCCTAAAATTAGATGAAATTTAGGGTAAGTCATAGGATTTTTCTGGGCATTTTCAGGTAACCAAAAGTTATGATAATCTGTTCTATTTAATTTAAAAAAATTTTTTTGAAATGTAAGAATCATACCAACTTCTCTTGCCCAATAAAGTGTGCTACAGGGAAGCAGTCTCTGGGCAGAATGTCCAGCTAGTCCAGGGACTAGCTGACCCTTTCCAGAGTCCATGGTGGAGGCAGGAAGAGGGGAGGAGGGACGAGCCTATTTCTTGATGACTGTAGTCATTGGAATGCTATGCATTTTGAGGCCGCCTCTCTCATCAGGGAGCTTTTGTAGAATCCCTGAGACCAGCCCATCACTGGGGTGGCTTCCTGCAGCTCCCTTGATGTGGGCAATGCTCTCTCTCTGTAGCTCTTCCTCTGGGTCCTTTCTCAGGCCCTGGAAAACCTATACTTGCCCCCTCCCTGTTGTCACCTCCTCTCACAAGGGAGCCCTCTTGGCCTAGAGACCCAGCTCTTGTGCTGGGACCCACATCAGCCCATGGGAGTCACTCTCGTGTCATTTGCCCACAAACCTGGGATCTCAGGCGATCCTGAAGCAGCGCCACCCTCTCTACCCTCGGAGCTTCCAGCTGCCACCTGCTCATTGGATTTGTCAGTGTGAGTCGGCTGCCCATCCTCTTCAGCCCACTGTGGCCATTGAATAAGCTCTCCCAGGAGACTCGGTGGAGCTTCAGTCTCTGGATTTGAGGTGAAGGCAATAGCTCCTCTCACCTCTCCGGATCATTGCACCTCAAGGGCTCTTTCTAGAATTCCTTCCAAACCTTCAACAACACACCTCTCTTTACAGCCTCTCTCCACTGTCTCCCACTTCCTACCCTCCCTGGGGCTTTCTACCTCCAATCTACACTCCAGCTCTATTTTATTTTTTATTTTGAAATGGAGTCTCACTAAGTTGCTGAAGCTGGTCTCAAACCTGGAACCTTCCAGTTCCAGCCTCCTAAGCACTGGGATTTGGGCATGTGCCAAGACGCCTGGCTTTCTCATGTTTAGTATGTACCAGAGATGGGTATCGGCTAATGGCACAGACCCAGGTTTTTTCCAAGTCCTGTTTGGTGATCCCACTTTGCTTTGGAATGCAGTATCTATTAACTCAGAGCTTCAACTGGAACCTAGACTGGAAGAGTTCAGTTTTATCTTCCCGTTGCCCAAATTTGTTTCTACAAAATACAGAGAGGTGCTCCTGGCAAGAAGCACACGCTTAAAAAATGATAGTTACTATGGGGCAAGACCAGCAACTCTATATCTATTTTTTTTTTTTTTTTTTGGTGTTACTGGGGTTCCTGGAAACCCTTCTACCTCCTGACTCCACTCCCAGACCTATTTTTATACTTTTTTATTTGGAAACAGGGTCTCTTAAGCCAGCACGCTGGCTTTGAACCTGCGTGATCCTCCTGTCTCCGCCTCCCAAGCGTGGGGATTACAAGCGTGCGCCACCACACCCGGCATCTATACCTATTCATATTCATTTCACAAGCATTATATTTGATTTTATTCCTGTTACCTTTTTTTTATGTCTTATGAGTTCTATATTTCCTGAACACTCTGTGTGTGTGTGTGTGTGTGTGTGTTATTTGCTATTATCTTCAGCAGTGATTTGTAAAACAGAAATGTTATATTTAGTTCTATTAATGGTTACCCTACATTTCTTATCAAAGACATCCATATGCTTATTTATTTCACTTTAATCCCAGAGAGTGGAGAGGTCTGGCCACTGACATCAACTTGACTTGATGTCTACCCACCAACATTGAAGAGGGTCTGTTTTAGACCTTGCTCATCTCTGTCTTGGTGCTCAAAGGTTATCTAGTTCATAAATCTCAAAACTCCCCATAGTGATCCATCCCATGCACCTAGAATTATGTCCTTAACCAATTCCTGATTAATAGGTATTTTTCCCACTCCTACTAATTTCACTTCTCCTACTTCACCTTTCCTAGTAGCCATCTAGCAGTTTCCAATACTGCTCTGTCTCCTCTCACTGTCCATTTTCCTCCTGACTATACCTTTTTAAAGGGTGCATCACGGCAGTTGATCATCTCCTCCTCCTCCTCCTCCTCCTCCTCCTCCTCCTCCTCCTCCTCCTCCTTCTTCTTTTCTTCTCTTCTCCTCTTTTGCAATACTAGGGGCCAAACCCAGGGGCATTTTACCTCTTAGCTACACGCCCCAGCCCTATTTTTTATTCTTTATTCAGAAACAGGGTCTCACCAAGTTGCAGAGGGCCTCATTAAGTGGCTGAGAATGGCTGCAAACCTGCAAACCTCCTGTCTCAGCCTCTCAAGTACTGGGATGACAAGTATGTGCTATTGTGCCTGGCTACTTCAAACTCTTTAGTGATTCCCCATTGGCTATAGGAAAGAACCCCAAATCCCCAGCCTGATGTACTGGGTGACAGATCATCTGGCTCTATCTTAACTTTCCAGGACCCTCTGCTGCCACACGAGTCACTTCCCCCATGCCACCACGCTGGTTCCACATTGATCCCGCACTCTTCTGTCTCCATGAGTCTTCTCATGTCCTCCTCCATCTGGAATGAGCCAGTAGCTTGCCAGTCACAGAATCTTTTAAGTCCTCCTTCCTCCTTTCTTATCAGCCTATCAAAATCTTAGCCATCATTCAAGGCCCAATTCAACCATTCTCCTTTTCTATTTGTAGGAAAGGCTTGTCCTAATGACCTTCCTCCTTCCACTACCCCGACTGCCCCACCTGGGCATCCATCCCTCCAGCACTTGGCACACTGTATTGTAACACCAGTACTTTGATGCTGGTATAGTTATTATTTTTCCCAGTTTCCTCTGCCAGACAGAAAGTTCCCAGAGAGCAGCCTGCACCTGACCCCTGCTAAAGCCACCACAGCCCTTCATCGGCCTTTGAGGCCAGAAACGTCTAGTCACTGTCTGATTGATTTGAGTTGCCTTCCTCAGACTGCAAGGTCAAATGCCAAACCACCAGGTGGGGCCCCATCTGAATAGTCATTTATTATTCATATCCCTTTGCTTCTAAAAACTAACGGAAGGCGGCCCACACTCAGTAAACCTTAGCTATAGAAAGTGACACATGAAAGGGCCAGCAGCCAGCGGGCTAAGCTCCTCTCCTGGGTGGGCTGATCTTGTGATGGGCTGGCACTGGTCACAGGTATGAGCAGAACTTGGGAGTTCAGGTCATTCTCCCTCACAAACCACTGCCGTATTTGCAAATGCCTCAAATGCAATGTGAAGAATTAAAATTCATAACAAATACGTCATCTTTGTAGGATTTGGACAGGTGGTTGGAGAGGCATGTGGAATTTTCTGGGTGGCATTGTTTCAGTAGAGACGGCCTTGTTCCTGGGGCTAAATCTGAAAAGCTCAGAAAACTTCTTCAAGGTTACTCTATAGCACAGTTATCAAAAATGCAATGCGGAACCACAGCCTATTTCAATATTCTTCATATTACATTCTGTAGTGGCTTTTTGATAAAGCCAAAGGCATAAACTTAAAATGTCCATCAGGAAAGCCAGGAATATGAAAACCCATCATAAGTTTTGAGTTGAGTGTGAACATTTATGAACCCTTTAGAGCATACAAATGTATAAGCATGTCCTCCTGCAGACCTGTGTCTGCTTACAGGGCCATCTCCCCTGCACACACACACTGTCATATGTATACTGGCACAAGACCCCAGGGTCCCCCATGTTCTATGTGCATACACACACACACCCTCGTGTGTGTATTTGGACACCAACCCCTGGGCTCCACCACATCCCTGTTCATATAAACTTGTGAGCACACACATTCATGTGTGTACCGGCACACAAACCTCAGGCTCCCCCACTTTCTCATGTGGATGTACACATGCACACGTGAGCACATGCACGTGCGCACACACACAGCCTCTGCAAGAAGAGACGTGAAGGGCTGTCTTATTTCTGCATATCACAGCACCTCCAGATTTTGCTCCCTTAAGACGGAGCCTAAAGTGTCTATTTAATAGATTCAATTACTACAGGCTCCTGAGACCTCCCAACTTAATTCTGATTGCTTTAAGGTGTCAGATAATTTGGGAAATGGGGGGAGCCTCAAATTCTTGAAGGGAAAGTCTCCTAGTCTCTGAGGAGGTAGCTGTGAAGGGCAATCCTGGATGGGGGTGGCCTGGAGAACAAGGCCTCCAGGAGCCAAAGGGGCTGGCTTCTTGCTTCTCGGCAGGGTTCTGTCCTGAAGGACAGAAGCTTCCAGGGAGTGGCTCTGCTGCTGTGCTGTGGCCCCCCATAGGGGGGGGGCAGTCCCTTTCTGCTGCCCTTCCTGGCAGACTAAGTGAGTGAAGCATCCCAGCAGTCGACCAGCAGCCCTGCTTTCTGCATGTCACCCCACTCCCAGGGGACTTAATTTGTCTGTTCTTGGCCTGCAGTGACAGTGATAGCTCTTAGAGGCTGATAAATAATCAGAGATAACAGCATTCAGAGAGACAGTCAGTGTCGATGCTCTGCCAGACAGACATGGATGGGACCTGCCCTGTGCTGCAGTCTGGGTGTGGGTGCGTGTGCGCTGCATGAACCTGCTGAGAGCAAGAGCTGTGGGCCCAGACTGGCTGTGTGTGAATGTTAGCTTCACCCTCGACCAGCTGCCTGACTGCAAAGTCCTTGCCTTCTCTGTGCTTCCATTTTCTCTGCTGTAAAATGGTATAACAATAGCACCTACCTCTCAGGGTGGTTGTGAGGGTTGAATGAGTTACAGTGTACAGATAGCACTTAACTGCCCAGCTGCTGACACTCAGCAGATGTTCCAGATGTCTTGATAACTATATTTATAGTAAATGTGCCAGAGGAGGCAAGGTGGAGACACTCAGAGAATCTTGGGGTGGGGCTTCTGGCTTGGCCTCCAGGTCCACAGGATGGGGCCCTGCAGGTTGTTCCCACTGTTCCCATCCAGTCGGACAGCACCAGAGGCCCCCACACCCCCGCATGGCTGGTCCTGCTGAATCCAGAGCCACCTGAGGCCGGACTGTGCGGGGCTCTCTATCCTCACAGACCCCTCCTCTATCCTGTTTCCTGCCCACCCTGGGGGCTGCCTTCCCTCCTGCTTCCCTGTTCTGCCTTCCCTGCCCTGCCTGCCTGGTGTTCAAGGGGTCCTAGTCACAGCCAGGACCACAGCATCACTTAGACAGCAAGAGGGTCTTTGTTGAGAACTATTTTACCTCCCATGAGCGGAGCACCCAGAAAGGGCTTTGGAGGACAGAGATCCTGTTGGACTTCAGCTCCATCACTTGCTAGCCATATGTCCTTAGGCATCTAGCATCCCGGAGGCTTCAGTCTCTGAGAAAAAGGGGCAACGCATCCATCGGCCTCTTGTGGCTATTGTGCTGGTTATACTATAATTCTGCGAGGTCTGACACCCTCCCCTTCACTGCTGAAGCTTAGATGGGAAGGAACCCCACCCACCCCAGCTTAGTGGGTCTTTTACTAAAGCAAACACAGAAGCCTCCCCAGGTGGCCTGTGAAGCCGCCCTGGTGAGAAGGAGGCCGTGCGTGGCCCGGAGGTTCCGGGGACAACTGGAGTCCCCCTCCCTGGTCCCCTGCCCCCGCCAAATCTGAGCAGCGGCTTCCCATCCCCGGGCGGACATAAGCATGTGCTCGCAGTTAGCCCGCCTCACAGAGGGAGAAACTGAGGCCTTGGGGCAGGCGGGGTGGGCGAGCCTAGGCGCGGCGGCCGGGGTGGGGGCTCCGGCGGGGCGGGGCGGGGCGGGGCGGGGCGGGGCGGGGCGGGGCGGGGGCGGGCTCAGCTCCCGGGCCGCCCCGCCCGCCTCCACGCGCGCTCCCGCCCGCCGCCCGCGCGCGCCCGCCGCTCTCCCTCCGCGCCGCGCCGCGCAGCGCACACGGCGTCCTCCGAGCCCGCGGCCGGGGCCCTGGCGTGCGGCGCGGGCCTCCGCGGGGCCCAGCGCCCCGGCCCGGGAGGATGCGGCCCGGGGCGGCCCGGGAGCTGAGCAGGGCCCCCGCGCCGGCCCCTACCCGCCCCGGCCTCCGGAGCCGCAGCCGCCGCCCCGCCCCCGGGAGACATGACTTCCAAGCCGCATTCCGACTGGATCCCCTACAGGTACGCGGGCGCCCGCCCCCCTCTCTCAGGCTCGCGGGCGAGGGCAGGCTGCCGCCCTCCGACGCCGAGGGCTGGGGGCGCGGGCGCCCACCACCCGGACTTGCTTGCAGGGCCGGCCGGAGGCGCCCGGCCCGGCCAGGGCACCTGTCCCCTCCCATCTTTTCCAACACTGGGGGCGCGGGTTGGAGGCGCTGTTCTTTCCTACCCTAACTTTAGGGGTCCCCCTCCCTAACCTACCTGCCCTCCCCCACCTCTTAACGGCCCGGGTTCCTGGAAGGGGCCAGTGGCCTTGCTGGGTTCGGCAGCATCATGTGGCCGCCCGGGGAAGGAGCGCAAACTGCTCTGAGCCCCCTCCTAGGCCCACACCCAGGCCACAGGCTTGTATAGCCTACGTGCACACACCCATACATCTGCACGCTTGCATTCACAGGATGTCCTCATGTGGGGCCAAAGACGCCCCTGCTGGTAGATTTACATCCTCAGGCATGGGTTTGTGGAGGCAGTTATTCTTAACCACATGGAGGAAGACATATGCACCCATTTAGCTGTCTCTACAGACAGCAGTTCTTGGGCTCACACAGGTGCATGCCTACATATCTGTGTGCATACACATCCTGTATCTGGAGAAGAACTGGCACCTACTACCCACTCACGAGTACTACCGGTATGTTTCAGAGACTCATTAATCTGCTTGCTAACAGGACTGTTGCTAGATGCATATCAACTCACAATACATTGAACTGCCCTTGCATGCACAAAACCACTCAAGAACCCCTCGACACACTCAGAGAAGCCCACCCCCCTCTATTCCAGACACCAAGGTCTGACCCAAAGATCGCCCTGCTGCTCTTCATCCTGGGGAGAGGGCTATATTCTTGGGCCTCACACAGGTGCGGGCTTTCCCCATCCTCTCTACTCCATTCTATTACCAGGAAAGGAGCTCATTGCCATGGCAGCACTGGATCCTTGCCCACCCATTGGTTCTTTGGTTGCCATGGACTACGGGGCTTGTCTCTAGGCCTCCTGGAGAGTTATGAGTGTAAAAAGGGTGTAGGACTGCTAAGGCCCACTTTTTATTGCCAACCCAGGTACACATGTTTGTAGGTGGCAGGACCAGACCGTAAGGACACACATTGTAACACAGGCTGCTCTAGAGAAGGAGCCTGACCCCAGTTACTGGCAGAAAGTAATTCTGACAAAGCTCTTTCATGAGTCTGTCCAGATAGCGTCCCAAATAGAAACCAGCTGCAACTGCCCAAGGCTGTTAAAAAGCAGATCTCTCTGCAAACCAGCTCCAGGCACCTGTCACTGGCTGGGGAACTCAGGGTTTCTCTTGAGAATTTTTGCTTCCAATCTCAACTTCTGTTGGGGGTTTCAGAGCTCCATGGGCTACTCTGTATACCTCCACCAATACACACACATGCACACGAGTCACCCATAGGTTCTCCTGCAGGCATACATAATCCATTCACACCACATTTTCACATGGATCAGGGAGACATTCTCACTGGTGACCGGGGCTGTGCTGACTTAAAAGAGTATGTGGCCTGGACAGATATCCAGGTTAGGACTACTGTATAAGTAGTTTCTGGAGCATTCTAGCATTCTTGGCACATGAAGATAGTGCAGCCTCACAGAGTCTCATGGATCTTTTGAACCCCGCAGAGGTGCCTGGGCAGTGCCTGTGGGCTGATGGACTCCAGGCATGTAATAGTGCCTGTGAGGGGGTCCAGGTGCAGGGTGGTGGCCACAGACTGAGGAGGCTGAGAGGAGCAGAACTTATGGCTATGGGGTGAATGGTATGTCTAGGATCTGGCGACCTAGAGACAGAGCCAGGCCAGGTCATATGGTTCAAGGAAGTTACTCCCAGGGAGTCAAAAACTGAAGTAACTTTTAAAGTAGGTGCCTGGGTCCTAGAGAAAAATCTCTCATTTTGGGGAGGCTTAAGCTTGTTTCTGGGAAGGAGGACCCCAGGAAGGTAGGATTGTCTCTGGAAAATGACTGTCCTCCAGCAAGTGTCCAGGGCAGTGGTGTCCTGCAAGGGAGTGGCTGGCACTCGACTCAGCCCAGGCCTGATTCTTTCTCCACAATCAGCCTGAAGCATAGAATCCTGCCACCCTGCAAGCCTAGCTCTGAGGAGCAGCTTGGTGCCCTCGTGGTTCTGCCTGCTTGCCCTCCCTCTTCCTCTGTCACTCTGCCTTCTTGTTCCACAGTAGGGAGGGTAGGTGTCCAACTGAGGGCGGCCTCTAGTCAGAAGTTGCCAGGATTCCTGCCACCTAGCCCTGCTGGATTTTTCTGGGCATGCACTGAGCCCAGAAACATTGGACTAGGGTATGGATTTCCAAACTAAAGATACCTGGGTTAAGAGAAGGAGGCAAAATGCCTCTTGCATTAACTAGGCTGCTGATTGCACACAAAGCCACAGGCCTGTCTGATCACAGAGAAACTGGGGCAGAAGACAGACAAGGCAATTTATTTGCAGGAGTGGGGGCACCATGTATGCATGTGCTTTGACTGACATAAGGTTTCCTTAATATCACAGCATGTCAGAACTGGAATGTGGTGTTTGGTTTGGGAGAGCGGAGTCAGCTGACTTGTTACCTCTGCTGGTGGAGGTTTCTCTCTGTCTGTGAGGGCTGCATCTTGCATTCCCTGGGCCCCGCTCATTTTCTCCAAAGCAGTGATAGTTGGTGATAATCTTCTTATGGGTAATTTTGTCTTAAGTTTATATGACCATGGATTAGTCTCACATTCTGACTTAAAAGGGAGCCATTTAGTTTATAAATTTGAACTACTGGGGTCATTTTTTTTTTGCCTTTTATTTTTCTATTACCACTAGTAATCTCTTAAACTTTCTGCCAGTTTCTCTTTACATATATCCTTGAAGAGTATTAAATGCCCATGATGCACATCTTTACAACATTGACAAGTCATAGGTGGGTGTAGCTCTGGCCATAATCGGTGCTGAGTGCAGCAGGCCAGCTCTGTCCTCAGTGCTCTCCTCTGGTCCTGAGGTCAGTGCACCGAGTCATGAGCTCCTTGAGAGCAGGGACCTTATGTGGTTCCTGGCTGTGTCTCCATCATGACCCAGCAGAGATAAGATGTCCACTGCTTCAAATCAAAATGGCATCTCCAAGTAGCTTTTCTGACTTCCTTAGTTTCTTCTTAGTTCCCATACTTGGATTCTCAGCACAGCTGAGGGGCCCAGCTTTCCTGGCACAGGGAGGACTCCCAGAGCCCTGCTTGCCAGGCGTGCCTCTAGTTCATAAAGAGGCTCAGGCCAGAAGGGCCATACAGGACATCTAGTTCTGTAAGTGCTCCCTGTAGCATCCTTACCAGGTGCCCTCTACTGCTGGCTGTAACTAGCAACTTCTTCCTTGGGTTGAGCCTAAGCATGGCTGTGTGTTCCTCTTAACTCTTGGCCCTTGTTCGGCTCCTCCCACCACTTGCTCACTTTGCTCTCTGGAGAGTGGTCTAAGTGATTGCTGATTGAGCTAGACTCCTATTTCAGTTCCACTAGGTGCCTTGGAAGCTTGCACCCACTGCTTCACCTCTGGCAACTCCTTCTAGCAACTCTCCAATTTCCTGTTCTTCAGAGATCACTGGCTCCATTTGAGCATTAGAATCGCCTATGGCACTTGCTTTAAAAAAGAGTGCTTTGATTCCGGGTCATGTTCCCCAGCAGTTCTGGTTTTAGTGCACACAGTATGTTTGGGAAGCCATCCTGGGAGACGGGTACTCCTGTGAGCAGCGTGGTCCTCCCTTCTGGAGCTGTTCAGTCCCACTGTGTTCTAAGCAGCTGTAAGGCAACGGAAGCCATGGGCATGGACTTGCTGGGGTCTGGCGTTGAGCACAGGATTGCAACCAGACCCCCCAAGTGGCCTGTCCTCCCCTGACAGCCCACTTCTCTGATTCCAGGGACTAACAGGGCTAGCTTCACTGAGACTGAGGGGAAAGAATGAGGACCAGAAGAGGAGATGTCTTCATGGGCATGGAGAGTGTCCAGGTGGTTATCTATTTCTAGGTTATCCTGACCCCCAGGCCTCTCATTACCTCTGGTAGGTTAGCTGGAACTTTTAAGGTGGAGAGTAAGAAGAGAAGAATGAAAGCAGCCGTCCTAAATATGCTGGCCAGGTCTGTATTTTCCAGCATACAGGAGAAGTGCCCCCTTGTTGTCAATGGTGGTTTACTTCCCCAGAGTCTGTCAAGTTCCTTGGAGGAGGCAGAGTGGAGGTAGAGGACTTAGCTCCCTGGGAAGGTGAAGTTGCTGCCTCGCTGGCCCTGGGCAGAGTGGACAGATTGGTGGACACTGCAGACGGGGGCTCCTGGGACTCTCTGCTCTGGCCCCCAGCAGGAGGCCACGGTAATGAAGGAGCTGCCAGGGTCAGCTGGAGGGCCTATCCATCAGTACCCTTCTCCATCCCAGTCTCCTGGCGGGGCTGCAGCTGGCAGCCGGGGCTTGGCAGTGATTCCATAATTGGAGCCGGAGTCATTAAAAAGCCATTACTGTCTCCTTGCGTGGTTATCCTTCAGTGCAGCGCAGAAGGGTGGCTATCAGAAGGAGGCAGGCTGGACGGTGTTGGTGAGGAAGCCGCAGGCCCAGGAATGGAGCTGCAGTGGAGGAGGGGTGCAGAGCGAGCTGGGCCTGCTGCGGGCAGGAGAGCAGTTTTGCTTCTGCTCTCCCTGGAGACAGCCACCATTGTTGTCGTTCTCCACCACATGCTGCTGTGTGCCTGGAATTCTTTGCTATTCTCCAGGGAGAGGTGTTGAGTGCTTGGATGCCTTGTCCTTGGCCAGGAACACCCTCCCAGAACAAGCTTGTCACACTGCGATTGTGGCCCACCTGGTGCCCTTGTGGCTCCTAGAAGCCTGGGCTTTCCCAGGAACCTGGTTTTACCTGTGGGCGGTACCACTCTCAGAGCCTTCTGGAGGCCTCAGGATGGCCCTTGCTCAGCCAAGAGCGTGCACTTCCCTCCCACTGCTGCCTCATTATCTACGCTCCCTCCCTTCCTCCTGGGTACTTGAACATACCTGGTTGTGAGTGAGGAGTGTGTGTGGGGGGTGCTTTCTGGGCACTTCTGAGGTTTTAGGGTTTTCTAGAATGTCTTTGGAAGCCTCACCCTTGTATTCACCTATCTTTTCTGAAGGCCCTAGCTAAGTCCTTTTTTTTTTTTTTTAAACCTGTGATTACATCTGATAATCAGTGTTCCTAAGCCTGTGGCTCTTTGTCCTTCTTTCCCATCAAGAAATGGAGCTGGGGACAGAGGAACAGGAAGTACTGTACTGTACTGTATCATGGAAAGCGGCCTCCTGACCGAGGCCCAACTGTACAGAGTCCACGGCAGTGTGACGGTGGATGTGGTAGGAAACTATCCCCTCTGCATGGATAAGGACATTCAGGGACACGGGGCAGTGAGGCTGCTGTGCCTAGAAACACCTATGTCAATCACAGCACCACTGCATCTCGAGGTGCCTTTGCCACTGCAACTATTACCTCTTAGCTGGATATCCCTTCTCTAAAGGGCTCTAGAAATCCCATCAGCACCATGGAAAGCATCTTCTTTGTCCTGCTTACCCAAGACCACTGCCAGGAATATCCCTGGTGACTGCCTCTATGCCTGGCACTGCCCTCTGAAAGTGTGCGTGGCTCGTGACATCCCCATCAGTTGTGAAAGGGCCTCTCTTCTTTGCCAACAAGGAAAGCCAGCACTGTCTTATGGAGGTCACACAGGGACTTCTGTGGCCAGGCTTCCAGCGCCGGCAAGGATACAGGTTGCCAGGCACCCAGGCCTGGAGCTCAGCAAGCAGAACACAGCTGGATTTCAGACCCTGTAGCTCCGGTCAGCGGTACAACTGTACAGAGCCCAGACTGTATTTCCCATCCATATTCTGGAAGTAGGGAACAAGTGTGCACCGCTCATGCCTCAGTGCATGGTGAGGTGTGCCAGTCAGTCTGTGAGCAGTGCCCTGCCCCAATGTCTCCCAGGCCTTTGACTCCAGGGGCACATGTGGAGAGCAGTGGCCTCTCAGTTCTGGCAGGTGTCTTGCCCACCTGAAGCTGAGCCTTGCTTCAGAAGCCCTCACTGCAGCCCCCCGGCCTGGGGTATGCCTTCCATGGTGAGGTGCTTCCCATCCCAGCCAGCTTGAATTTTTAGGAAACTGGTTCTGTCTGTGGTCTTAGTGACTCCTTGAGGGAGACCCAGAGGCAGCTGTGCCCTCAGAGACAGGTAGACTGTTTTAGGTGTCCGTAGTGGTGTGTCTGCTGAGCAGCATTTTCACCTGTGTTCTGTAAAATGAGCCATTTTGTGTGTGGCCCCACATCACAGTTGGAGCTCTTCTGGTGTGTAGAGCAGCCGATAGGTATCAAGGAAGGGCCTTCGCATATGTAAAGTGGATAGAACAGCTACCAATTGAAAAGATGCTTAAACCTCATAGGTTGTGAGCAGAGATGGGTGTGGGTGGTCTGTGATCTGGGGACTTCCTTTCACCTGCTGTCTCCCTCAGGGGACATGTAGGTCGGTGGTGGTTCTCACTAGAAAGGGCTGGCTGTCAAGAAGGGGAAATGGCTTTACCTTGTCTTTGGAGTGACTGGACCTTATGATACAGGCCATTCTCACCTTCAGACAAACATACCCACTTCTCACACGGGTCTGTATGCACATATTCACACCCTTCCTTACAGCTCACACAAACCTAGCGCACTTAGGTCTGGTTCGGGGCAGGCTCCAGCATAACTGTGTCAGGGCTGCCTGAGGCTCCCAGAGGGCAGGTCCTCAGGCTCCACCTCTGCCTCATACAGCTGCTTTGACTTCGGCTTTTATAGAATGTTGGCCTGGGGTGTCTTGGGCTAGCAAGAAGGCCAAATGGTTTGAGTTACCGGCTCCCTACTTGTGTTCAGACTTGCAGGGCGGCGGGGCCAGTCTGGTTAAGATGAGGCTGTGTGTCTTAAGACTCGCGGGGCTCAAGATTTGATGCCCCTAGTGCTGCCTGTGCCATGTGCCTGGGCACCGAAGGGCTGGTGGCTGGTTGCTGGGCAGCACACTGACCTGCAGTGTCCACCCTACTGACATCCTAACCCAGCCCTATCCCTGCCCTGGTGGACTTGTTGGTTTCTTAGCCTTTCTCTCCCAAATAAGAAGGACCCTCTCCCCTCTTTGAGGGGCAATGGTGACAATACCTTCACTCTGTTTGCCTGGGAGCCCAGAGTTTGGAGATGCTCCAGAAGACCTTGACTCTTCCAAAGAGGATGGGAAGGAAAAGGGGGAAAGCTGGTGAGATTCTCTAGAGGATGCTTGAGGGAGCAAGCCCCTGGTTTGGAGTCTGGCCTTGGGCCTAGCTTCTGGCTGGTGGCTCCACATGGGTTCCCTGGGTCTCACTCAGCCTGACCCTAAGGGAAGGCTCTCATCCTGATCTTACTGGGGGCAGGCTGGCTGGGCAGTCCTTGAGGCAAGTGGACTGAGCAGAAGATAAGCTTCCAAAGTGGCAGAAATGCAGTTCACACTCTTTCATCTCAAACTGGTCCCTAGATGGCAGCTTCCATCCCTTCTCCCTCCACCACATGGGCTCATGGAGTCCCAGGAGCCAGAATGGGAGGGCTGTAAAAGACTTGGGTGTGCCAGGGTGGGGACTGGGAGGGGGGTGGGTTCTGAGCTATATCCTGGCACCTGGTGGCCAGGCCCTGAATGCCCCTCTCTTCTCTGCAGTGTCTTAGATGATGAGGGCAGCAACCTGAGGCAGCAGAAGCTTGACCGGCAGGTGAGTGAGGCTGGGCTTGGTGGAAGGGTGGGGGAGGGTGTCACTCCAGTGGTTCTGTCTGATGGGGAAGAATGGAGGTGAACTCTCCTTTACCAGCTCAGCAGTAATGGTGCCCAGCCCATGAGGCTTCTGCCATGCAGGCAGCCAGGGCAACTACAGGTGGAGGTCTAGACTTCTGTGCTGTGGTTGGTCAAGGCAGCCATCTGGGCTGAGTTTTGCCACCCTTTCTTGGCTCCCAAGTCTAGGGGTGCCAAGAACATGTAGCCTTGGCCCAAAAAAGGCTTTGGACCCTAGTGTGAACTCTGAAACCTAGCCTAGTCCGCAGGGTACTCTCTTCCTCTCTGCTCTTGGAGCCCCTCCCTCCTTGGGAGGCACGGGGGCAGCTCACCTCTGTGCCTGCCCTGTGCCCCTGTAGCGGGCCCTGCTGGAGCAGAAGCAGAAAAAGAAGCGCCAGGAGCCCCTGATGGTGCAGGCCAACGCAGATGGACGGCCCCGCAGCCGACGGGCCCGGCAGTCAGAGGAGCAAGCCCCTTTGGTGGAGTCCTACCTCAGCAGCGGTGGCAGCACCAGCTACCCAGGTACCCCCTGCCTCCTGCCCCAGGGGCGGGCAGCCAGCCTGGGAGAGGCACGTGTGGTGCCCACCCCAGCAGGGCTTGGGAAGCCTCTTGGGGGGGATGTTCTGCTGACCCAGGCCAAGTGAGGGTTTGCCCAGGCTGAATATGGTGCCCAGCCCAGCTGGACAGCTGAGTGGGGCAGGCAAGAAACACTGGATCTTTATAGCCTTGGGCTTCTGCATATGCACAGGCTGTTACCTCCTGGGTCAGAAGCTGGGGCCAGAAGACTAAATCTTTTGTTTCCTTACTTTTATGTCTGCTCATATGAAGTCTTTACACATTGGCTTTTTATGGGAAATCCCTTCACCAGTCAGCCCCTTTACAGATCCTGGGCAGCCTGTCCGGAGTGGACCAAGGTGGACTTTCTGATGAAGTCTTTGGGCAGATTGGTTTGGTGTTGGTTCAGCTGGTAGGCAGGCTCTGTTGCATCCCTGCTTCCAGGACTCTCCTTCCTGCTTCAGTTCAGTTGAATACCCCAGGCCAGAAGGTGTCCCAGCTTGGGGGTGGGAGTAGGAGACTAAGAGAGAGTGAGAGGGAGGGAGAGGAAGGGGGAGAGGGAGAGGGAGGGAGGGAGGGAGGGAGGGAGAGAGGAGGGGGGGAGAGAGAAACACAGTCACCATCGCCCCCTGCTGGCATGCAGGTTGCTACTCTGAATGCAGTAGTAACTGAAGTTATAGGCCGATGGCTTTGGCAAGTTAGGAAGAACCTTAGCGACCACGGTTCTCTCCTCCCTCTGTGGCTTCTTTCTGACCTGGAGCTTCCAGCCACATTGAACTGCTGGTAGTTAACTCAGGCTAACCTTCTTCATCAATGGCTGGCTCCATCTCCATCTTCCTGCCCCTCAGTGTCTCAGGTTCTTCCCTGTGTTTCGCTGACCAAACCCCTTAGCTCAACCCTCACCCTAGCCTGTGCTTTGGAGGGCAGCAATTGGGTCCCTTTCGCCTAGTGCCTAGGCTGTAGCTTGGCACACCTTACAAGCTTGGTCCCCATTTATAATAATAAAGGCTATAATAAAGGCTGTCTTTGGGCATTCGCCAGGGCTAAGCATGGGCTTTGTGCTCTGCCTGCATTCCCATTCTGTCCTCACAGTGACTCCTGAGCCCCACGCAGTTGAGAAGGCACGGGCTCAAGGGCTTCAGCCGTTTGCCCGTAATACGCAGCTAGTGAGCAGTGGGGCTGGTTGACACCAGCCTGTCCGACTCCGATGGTCTTCCCACTGTATTGTGTTGCTCCTTCATAGTAACCCCCCTGTGCAACCTTCAGTTCAGCCCCCTGGGCGTGCCTCTACCTGAGAAGCCCTTCAGGAGGGGGACGGGGACCTCAGCCCAGCTGTCTTAGAGAGGCAGCTCTGGCTGCTCCTCGCAGAAATGGCCCTACCCCACCCTTCCTGGCAGCTTCTTCCTCCATTTTCTGTGGGTGCCATCTCAGGGATAGCCCTGGCATGCTACAGGGAGGGCAGCCACTGTCGTGGGGCCTGTGTACCTGGCCTGCTGCTGTGTGGGCAGCTCAGCCTGCCTAGCATCTGGGCACTGAGGTTTGAGTGGGATCGGAGCCTGCAGCCAGGACTTGGGCCTGCTGTCTGTGCCGAAGGCCATGTCTTGAGGATCCGCTGATTAGAGTGCTCAGCAGGTGTGACCCAAGCACTGACCAGGCGTGAGAAGCTGTGGTAAGAGAGGGAGCGCCTCGGTGGGGGTGTGGCCAGAGCAGATGGGTTTTCTGGGCCTGCCACGCCTGGTTACCTGCTCTCGTGTGACTGTGGACAAATCATTTACTCTCTTTGGGTCTGTTTACTTCACTCTTAAATGAGGAAAATCTGTCGTAGAGGTGTAGAAGTTGGGCTGCAGTGTGTTCTACTGTGTCCAAAATCAGAGGATTGCTGTTCCCTGCTGAGGCTCCCTCTCTGGGCGCCCAGTTTCTGTCCACTTCTGAGTGGTGGACAAAGCCCTGGGGAGGCTGCAGTGCACCTGGCTGGCTGACCTGGGAATTGTTTCTGAGGCCCCGCCCCCTTCCCTTGGCATTGGCTGTCTCCTGCTCTGCCCTCTGCTGGCTTTTGGTGTTAAATACAGGGGATCATTCCAAGAGGAAGACAGGCAGGTATTAGAACTGAGGGTTCCTCCCAGTGAGTTTTTGATCCGCCAGCTGCACTCATTTATGATATACAGTCATTCATTTTCTAGATATCTAGTAAAACCTACTTTGTGTCCAGCTGTGGATCAGAAGCTGTGAATCCTGGGTGTGGTCTCTGCTTCCCTGGCTCTTAGGGTCTAGGTAGTCACAGCTGTGCTCTATAGAAAGCAGCCCGTTCTGTGAAGGGATGACAGGATACCTGCTCTGACTGGAGCTTCAGAAACAGCTTCCCTGAGCTGGAACCCGCAGGGTGAGTGGAAGTTAATTAGATGAGAGGCTACTGCAGGCAGTGGGGACAGCAAGAGGGAAGGCCCTGTGACGAGGCAGGGTGCAGTTCACACTAGGCACCAAGCGAGCCTGGTGAGGCTGGAGGTCTTGGTGCCCTGGTAATCAAGTGTGGTTAGGCCAAGGGGCAAGGAGGTAGTGGGGGAGGGTAGATGCGCAGGATAGTGTTGGTTTTATCTGAAGAGCAGTCAAACTGTACATCGATTCCCCCCCCCCCATTACTGGGGATGGAACCCAGGGGCATTGTACCTTCGAGCTACACCCCCAGCTCAATTTTTTAGTCCTTTTTATTTTTGAAACAGGGTCTCACTGAGTAGCAAAGGGCCTCACTAAGTAGCTGAGATGTCCCCTAACCACGAGCCTCTGGTCTTAGCCTCCAGAATGCTGGGATTACAAGGGTTTGCCACCACGCCCAGCTCTGTGCATGGATTTTGAGCAGGTTAGGGTCCTGCTGTGTGGAGCATATGGAGGCCACCAGCTGAGACCTTTCAGAGACCTCTCCTTTGGGTGTATGGCTTTGGGTGACCCTCTTCTGGGTGCTCCTATACTCCACATTCCCACAGGCTCAGCACCTGAGGGCTGTGCAGGATCCCTAGAGCACTTGGCCTGGCTGTGGACTCTCCAGAAGATGCAGCCTTGGCACCCTTCTCCACCATCTTCTCAAGGACACTCTCCCAGGCTCTGCCCAGGCTCAGAACAGCCTTGCTTGCTCGGATTCTTGACTGATCATGGCTTTGGCCTGCCATCGACTTTGTCACACTGGGTGGGGGCCTGCCCTGATGGAGATGGGTGGCCTGAATCTGTGAGTGCAGGAGGCTGCACAGGGGCCTGGTGGAGGCGGGGGGAGGGAAGCGCTGTGTGGGCACTATATTTGAGTGGGAGCATCCCGATGTCCATTCCTCTCTTCTTTCTGTTTTGGGTTCTCTCCCGAGCAGTTCAAGAGGCCGACTCGCTTGCCAGTGTGCAGCTGGGAGCCGCCCGCCCAACAGCACCAGCCTCAGCCAAGAAAACCAAGGCAGCGGCTGCATCCGGCGGCCAGGGTGGGGCCTCTAGGAAGGAGAAGAAGGGAAAGCACAAAGGTTAGCTTGTCTTCTCCACAGTCCTTCACTGTGGCCTGGCCCCCACGGTGGGGAAGCCTATCCTCCTACCTGTAGGCAAGGTATGGGGTGAGCAGTCTCACTACTGTACAGACTGGCACTCAGGGTCACCCACAGGCTTATCTAACTCATAGGATACATGGGCTGGCCAAGGGGTATGAGCAGGATTGCCATACTGCCAAGAAGTGAGTCCATCTCAGCTGGGGCTCAGGACCATCCTCCTTCCTGTCCCGCCCACCTCTGACCCGGCCTCCCCATAATGACCTTTCCCCAGGACACTCCCAGGCAGCTAACCTCATGCCGATGCAGCCCTGGCTGTCAGCTGTCCCTAGGATATGGGCTTTCCTCAGTTCCCATTGTTCCTGTTTTCGACAAAGATCCCTGAGCACTGATGGAGACTTCTGCCCTGAGCCCTGTCTCCTGGCTGGACACCCTATTTCCTCGACCCTTGCTCATGGGAGCAAGTTCCAGGCCACTGTGTCATAGCTGGAGAGTGGCGTGTCTGGGTCCATGGCTTCTGGAACCGGCTGCTGCACTCAGGGCAGAACTTAGGCAGGCAGAATGGCTGCCACCTGTGTGGGCCAGGCCGCCCTTCCATCATGGAAGCTGTGGCTACTGGGGCAGGAAGGTGACATGCGGTGGGAGGTCCTCTGCCTGGAACGCAAGTGTATGCCAACCAGTCTTTTTTCGAGGGGCTCCCTGTGTTCCTAATGATGTGTGTGTGCGTGTGTGAGAGAGAAGAGAGAATGAGAGCACCGGCACTGACTTGTAGCTGGCCGTGTCTGTGAATGATCATTGGCCTCAACTCTGAACCACGGTCTGGGCAGATACTTGTTCTCCATCTTGTTTTCTCTACCATACAGTTGGTTTTGTAGATGGCTGCTGTCTGTCTTAAGCATGTGGGGTATTTCAAACTAACCCTTGGCAATTAATTTGGGAAAAGAACAAAAAAAAAAAAAATCAAAGCCCACATCCTTCTCCAATTATTAACAGGCTGACAGCAGTCATTAGTTTTAAAAATCAGTTTTGTGAATAAAGTCTTACAGAGGGTCTCCTCACTCATCCCTCACCCCATCATGGACGTCTGAGAGTCCAGGCCCTCCTCTCCCCCTGGATGTGACTCAGGAGTGTCTGGCCTACAGGCAGCGGCGGGCCAGCAGCACTGGCAGAAGACAAGTCTGAGGCCCAAGACCCTGTGCAGATCCTGACTGTGGGCCAATCAGACCACGCCCAGGACGCAGGGGAGACGGCAGCTGGTGGGGGCGCACGGCCCAGCGGGCAGGACCTCCGTGCTGCGATGCAGAGGAAGGGTGAGCCCCACGGGGGCCCAGCTGGGACCACAACCCAGTCCCAGGTTCTCAGGCACACCCTTCTCCGGGAGCATGGCCTTCATGTGTCTGGTCCAGCCTTTCCCTGTCTATGGGAGAGGGGGCATAGTGGAGCCAAATTAGAAGTTTTGGGAAGAGAATGATAAGGGAAAGTATGAGCTAGGGTAACCAGCCCACAGCCCTTCCTTGTCTCTTGCTCCCCAAAGGTCCAGGTTTACAAGGAAGATTTCTTTTCCTTTTTTTTTTTTTTTTTTTTTTTTTTGTGGTACTGGGGATGGAACCCTTCTCCCTCCAGGCTACACTTCCAGACCTATTTTATATTTTTATTTGGAAACAGGGTCTCTTAAGCCAGCGTGGCTGGTTTCGAACCTGTGTGATCCTCCTGTCCCTGCCTCCCAAGCACAGGGATTACAAGCGTGCACCACCACGCCCGGCTCCCTTTTGTCTTTGAAAGATGTTCCCCATGCATCTGCTGAGCTAGAGGGAGCAGGGTCAGGATGCCGGGAGGTGGGGCAGGTCCTCCCTGAAAAGCTGCTGCCAGCTTTGCCCACCATGAGCCCTGCCCCTAGTAGCCGCTGGTGCATAGTTGCAGAGGGAAGAAGCCCGGCTGTGACGTACACGTTGTGTGGAATCTGCTCAAGGAGAGCTTCCTGGAGAAAGGGCTGTTGAGAGAACCCAGGCTTTTCCTCTAGCCTGTGCCAGCCAAGGGCCTCTAGCAGGCTCAAGGTCGGAAAGGGGGTTCCCCGTGCAGGTGCAGCTCAGCCGAGGCTCTGAAACACAAGAGACACACGGGGAGTGTGGCTGCTAGAGAGGAGGAGGGGCAGGGAATGAGCTATATCTGGGTGGTGGGAATGTGTCCCTAGGGTTGTGACCAGCCCCAACTTGTGTGTACGCTTGAAATGTATGTCCTTGTGTTTGTCTCTGTGTGTAGGAGAACATATGCCAGTGTGTGTGTGCATGTGCGTGCACGCAGGTGAATTGTGTCTGGACATGTCTGTTACCACATGTATCTTGGAGGGTGGGTGGGTCCTCTTCACTCGTCCCTCTGTTCTGCTCCCCCCAGGCATCTCCAGCAGCATGAGCTTTGATGAGGAAGAGGAGGATGAGGACGAGAACAGCTCTAGCTCCTCCCAGCTGAACAGCAACACCCGCCCCAGCTCTGCCACTAGCAGGAAGTCCATCAGGGTGAGTGAGCGGCTTTCATCCACAGCGGGAGGTTGGATGGCAGTGTGCAGAGGACTGCCTGCCTGCCTTGGCGGCAGGGAGGGGGTTGTGTGAAGACACGATGGATGGGGAGCTGCCTCTCCTGGGACCAGACCCAGCTGCCTATCAGGAGCCTCTCTGGCTGGGCCCTTCTGCCCTTGCACCCTTCCTCCTAATCTCTTAGCTAAGCCAGCGGGGCTGCATGGCTCCTCTGAGGCACTGCCCATATTCCCATTTTCACATCCCCGGGATCCTGTTCTGTCTCTTGTACCACCGCGTCAGGAGGCAGATTTGGATCCCAGACCACCAGCTCTGGCTGCGTAGGGACCCTAGGGCTCAGACTCCTACTCTCCCTGCTCACAGGATGCAGCCTCGGCCCCCAGCCCAACAGGCCCAGAGCCGCCGGTGGACGTTGAGGTCCAGGATCTGGAGGAGTTTGCTCTGAGGCCAGCCCCTCAGGGCATCACCGTCAAATGCCGCATCACACGGGACAAGAAGGGGATGGACCGGGGAATGTACCCTACCTACTTCCTGCACCTGGACCGTGAGGATGGGAAGAAGGTGAGGTTTCATCTAGGCCCGGGGGCCCTAGAATGTGGCTGGAAACCACACCTCCAACACTGACCTCTCAGTTCCCCAGAGAAACAAGAGCCTCCGTGCCTGCCCAGTGCAGGCCTGCATGATTGCCAGTGTGTGTGTGTGTTACCCCTGTGAGCATGGTGTGTGAATGGCTCCCATGACTGCATGAACCCAGAGGCTGGGACTGGAACTTGACCTTGCTCCACTCCCCAAGGTGTTTCTCCTGGCGGGAAGGAAGAGAAAGAAGAGTAAAACTTCCAATTACCTCATCTCTGTGGACCCAACAGACTTGTCTCGAGGAGGGGACAGCTACATTGGGAAACTACGGTACCAGCACTCCCTAGGACAGAGGCGGGATGGAGGGAGGGGGGACCGAGCAGGCCACCGAGAGAGTACTCCCCTGTCCTTGAAGACATAAGCCAGGGTGGGATCCTCTGCCAGAGTCTACCACAGGCCCAGACTGTCCAGACTAGAGCAACTTGGACTAAGCTGCTCCCGGGCAGGTGGGTGCAGGCCCAGCATGGGAGAGCTGCCTGGGTCCCATGTTCGGTGCCAAGGGGCAGGCTGAGAGCCCTCGAGGAAAGAGAATCTCAGACATCCTGGGGTGGTGGAGGAGCAGAGGAGCTTCCAGGCCACACAGGGGATGTCGGGTTTGCTGAGGCAAACTGGGGAGCATCACTGAAATGCTAAATGGTGTTAGTTAAAGCTGAGATGGGACTGGAGGGAAGGGCAGTCATCTCACCCACCCCATGGCGTGCTGAGTCCCCATGACAGTAGACACTGTTCTGCTTGTTTACCTCCCTTTGAGGCAGAACCTCTGTTCTCCCAGGTAAATCTGTGGAATCCTGATCTATATCCCCAAAATCTGTCACTGAAGTGAGGTGCCCTTTGAGTCAATTCAGAGCAAGACCAGGTCTCTGCTTGAGGCACTTTCAGAGGCATGGATTCAGTGAGCAGTGTGTCCTCAGGTCAACCTGTGGCCCAGCCCAGAATACTGTGCAGATTCCCCATAGGACAGTGAGCTGTTCCTGCCCCAAGCTAAGGGTGCATGACCCTATGCTGATTGTGCCTTTCCTCCAGGTCCAACCTGATGGGCACCAAGTTCACCGTTTATGACAATGGCGTCAACCCTCAGAAGGCATCGTCATCTACTCTGGAAGGCGGAACCTTGCGTCAGGAGCTGGCAGCTGTATGCTATGTGAGTCCTGGTTCCTGGGTTTCTGATAAGTTAGACTTGAAACTCAGGACTTGCTGCCTGATCTGGGGTCCATCCCATCTGTCGGAGGGTAGTCAGGGTTGTACATAGGGGCCTGTCCTCTGCAGTCATCTCTGCCTGGGACAGGGACTCTGTTCCTCTCTTGTCTTCAGGGCTCAGAGCACTGCGGGCCATCTGCCTGCAGAGTTCTGGGAGCCATTCCTGGCTGTGTGCAGCCCAGCCCAGGAGTCTCCTGATTAGGAGGCCTGGATCCTTGTCTGTGCTTCCCTCAAATCACCCTTCTGGAATGCCACATCTGCACAGATCACACGGCCCTCCACATAATTGTCTCATTAAATGTTCAACCTAAGAGGTAGATCCTATTTTCTTTGTAAATAGGAAATTTAAGATCACAGTTTGGATCAATTGGTAACATTACACACACACACACACACACACACACACACACACACACACACTGCATTGTAAATACAGGAGATTTCACTATCTCTCTGGAGCTCGGTTTCTTCATTTTTTAAAATGAGAGATGGGTGTCTGCCTGGGCGTGTGCACTTCTCAGGTTATTGGAATCCAAAGATATTTTGCATAGTCCCACAGTGCCACCTGCTGGTCAGTTTTGGAAAGGCAACCAGAGTCTTCAAGTTTTACTGACCCCACCTGTAATCCTGTGTCCCGTTTGAGGTACTGAGGATGTAACAGTGAACGGACATATATTTATACCCTCATGGTATTCAAGCTCTTAGTAAGACCTACAAAACATTATGTATAAATTACGATTGGTACTAAGAAGGAAAAAATCAAGTAGGGAACTGGGGGATGTGAAATGTCAAGGTGTGTATATGATTTTAGGGAGGATGGCAGGGAGTGCCTCACCGAGGTAACTCAAGTAAAGACCAAAAGGAAGTGAAAGCTAGCTGTTACATGCCTGCAGCACAGCCAGGGAAAAAGTTGTAAAAGCCTGGCATGAAGGAGAAATGGCAAGGAGGACAGAGTGAATGCAGAGAAGAGTAGACAGCAAGGGGCCAGGTCATGTCAGGCCTTGCAGGTAGAGTACAAGCTTCAGTGGGCGCCACCAGAGGGCTTTGAGCAGAGAAGGAAAGCCATGTTACTGAGAACGGACAATGGGGAGGAGGTACTGAGGACAGAAACAAGGAGTCCAGTTAATGGCTATCAGTGATCTCATGAGAGATGGTGGTGGTGAACAGTGGGAGAGTCTGTGTGATCAGAGGGTAGAGCTGATAGAAATTGCTGGTGGGTTAGAAGTGGGATGTGAGAAAGAGAAGAGTCCAAGCAATCCACCTGAGCAAATGGATAGCTGAGTTGCTGTAAACTGAAGCATGTAGACTATTAAAAGAGCTAGTCTGGGTAGAGTAGAGATCCAGGAGTTCAGGTCCAGACACGCTCAGTTTAGAGATGCTCATTAGACTTTCAAGTGGAGATGATACAAACTAGCTCCTCAGCTCCATTCCCTTTCCCCCAGTTTCTCCATGAGGAAAGTGCCCTCCTCAGGTCTAAGATCAATACTGAGTTCTGTTTTCTAGGAGACAAATGTCTTGGGCTTCAAGGGGCCTCGGAAGATGAGTGTGATTGTCCCAGGCATGAACATGGTTCATGAGAGAGTCTCGATCCGTCCTCGTAACGTGAGTCTCCTCCCAACCTCACCCCTCTCCCATCATCCCAGCCTCCGCATGAGCTTCTAAGGGCAGAATCCAGCGGGTGTGATTATGTATAGGGGATACAGAAATGCCTTGGGCGTCTGGGGAAATCCGAGAAGTCCCATTCCTGGGGAAGATCTCTTTGGGTGGTCATGACACCAAGGCTTGGGCCTGGCTCAGATGAAGCGACCCTCCTAGGAGCATGAGACACTACTAGCACGCTGGCAGAATAAGAACACGGAGAGTATCATCGAACTGCAAAACAAGACACCTGTCTGGAATGATGACACGCAGTCCTATGTACTCAACTTCCATGGGCGTGTCACACAGGCCTCCGTGAAGAACTTCCAGATCATCCATGGCAATGACCGTGAGTGCTTCTGCCTCTCCTCATACTGTCCGTGTGGTACCCGGGGCCCCAAGTTTAGGATTCAGCTCTCCTAGCCCTGTCCCTACCAGTCAGAGTTTTAAGGATGTGGGCTATCTGGCCTAGACATAAGGAACATTCTGCCATGACTGGGAGGCCCTGGAAGCACTTTCTTTAGAGCCCTGTCCCAGAGTCTGTGTACTTAGCAGAATCTCAGGCATGGGAACACCCTTTAAATGGACCTTTTTCTCTTCTTTGTCTCCTGATGTCTGTACATCCTTTTCTTTCCTTTGTCGTCTGCTGCTTCTTTCCTGCTACTTCTCCCATTGTGCCTTTGTTGTACTTCCTTTGGGACTTCCTTGGCATCTCTGCTTTTCACTTTTTCTTCCCTTCTGTGGCTCGGGTATGTCTGTCCTTCCCTTCTCTACCATCCCTGCTCTTGTTTTTGTGTCCATGCTTGTGCCTGGCTCCAGCGGACTACATCGTCATGCAGTTTGGCCGGGTAGCAGAGGATGTGTTCACCATGGATTACAACTACCCGCTGTGTGCACTGCAGGCCTTTGCCATTGCTCTGTCCAGCTTCGACAGCAAGCTGGCCTGCGAGTAGAGGCCTCCTTGTGCCCTTTGGGGTTGCCCAGCCTGGAGTGGAGCTTGCCCGCCTGCCTGTGGAGACAGCCCTGCCTACCCTCTGTTCATAGGCCTTCTGCCAGATGAAGCTTTGGCCCTTAGCGGGCTCCCTGGCCTAGATGGCCAGCAACTGGCTCCTCTGCCTCTGCTGCTGAGGCAGGGGAGTAGCGGGTGGGTGTGAAGGGACAAGAGTAATTCTTTCTGTGCCCCAGATCACCATGCACTCCCACTCTCAAGGTTAGTACCTTGCTGCAGTCATGTTTGCCAAGCTGGGCAACCTCCTCAGCTGGGAAGACCAGAAGAGGCATAGAGGGAGAGGAAGCACAAGCAGGGCTATGGTGGCCCAGCCATCCACTCAGCCCAGGAGTCAGATGACAATGGGAGCCCCGACAGGTAGGGGCCCAGTGAGTGAGTGAGTGAGTGAGAGAGAGAGAGAGAGAGAGAGAGAGAGAGAGAGAGAGAGAGAAAGAGCGTGTGTGTGTGTGTGTGTGTGTGTGTGTGTGTGTGTGTGTGTGTACGCGCGTGTGTAGGGCATATCAACTTTATGTAGCAAAGGGCTTGGTGGCCAACCTGGCCCCTCCAACTGCAGAAAGCCCTCCAACTTCAGAAGGCCCCAGCCAGGCCTGAGGGAAGTTAGGGGAACAGGGGACAGGTGAGTGGCAGGATTGCCAAGACAGCAGGGGCCTAGCCAGCTGCTGGCAACAGCTGATGTCTGGGGTTCTAGCTCATTCATCTCTCCAGGTTTGCCCTGTGCTTGCATAGACAATGGGAACCCAGCACTCAAGGCCAAATGTCATAGTGGATGGGGCCCGCCGGAGGCGCACACCAGGCTCCCCAGAGCAGGGCTGTCCTGGAAGCTGTCACCTGGCCCAGGAGATCTCTGCTGAGCAGCCCCAACAGATCCCTGGGAACTGTCAGTGGGACCCAGGCCTCAGGCCAGTCCCGAGCCGTGGCATGTTCCAGGAAGATCTTCCCTCTCTGTGGAGACCCAGCTGTGGGCGCTCTTGGGGTTTCCGCTCCCACTGCTGTCAGCCAAATTGTGGTTGGTGCGGGCTGCTACATGTGTTGTTCTTGGGAGAGAATGGGGTGAGGAAAGCAGGGGATATTTTAGAATCAGAAGTGGCAAGAGCCTGAGGGATTAACTTGTTGCTTTCAGTGAGTCACACAGAAAATGGGACTTGCTCTGGGTTACCCAACTAGTTAATAGCGAGTCCAGCACCTCAACTCCCTCAATTTCTTTGTTTCCACTGTCCCCCAAGAAAACTAGTATTTCTAGCTCTCTAGCCTTCTGGAACCCATTCTGCATGCCCTTCCCCTGACTCCAGAGACAGAAACGTCAGAGCTGATATGTAAGACAGAAACACTTTCAGTAGGGGATCAGGCAGTTCCCTGGTGAAAGTTGTCTGGCTTTCTGCATGTAGGTCTGATCAGGCCTGGCCCCTCCCTGAGGCTGCACAGCCCTGAGCAGACCTCAGCAAGGCACACGGCTCTGTCTGGGTGCAACAAGTGTCCAGGTGCCCCGGGCTCAACCTGATTCCTCCCCCTTCCCCTTGGAGGCGCCATCCACCCTACAGGCCTGGGAACTCTAAACGCCTGTTTGTCCTTTACCCTGGCAGAGACTTCTTACCCAGATGGCAATCAGAAATCTGTGGGAATACAGCAGCAGTTGGACTTGGCATTAGAGTACATGTGCTGGGAAAGGCCAAGTAGACATGAAAAATAAGTAAAAGTCATACTGTGAACATATTAGTGAGGCTCTGTGGGTAAAGAAGTTTGAGTTAAGCGGAAACAATATGCTCTCCTTTTTTGTACTTTAGAGTTTCCTATGTTGAATGCTTAAAGCAAGGCACACCTGCTCTAATAGGACCTGCCCACACCTGAGCCAAACATCTCGACAGGCCCCTTGAGAGAGCTCCCTTTTGTTAATACACTTTGGTTTCTAGAGCACGCTAGAACTCCCTACACTGGGGCTGGGCACTTCCTCGTGAAAGGCGGTGGTGCCAGCCTCTTTCTGTAGTTCCCCTCTGGCCCTTTCTTTTCCGACTTGAAGGAGAAGAGACCTGCTGACATTGGGGATGATAGAAACTAGATAATCTAGTTTGGTCAAGCTGCTTCTCTGGGTCTGTGGTTTTAAAGTAGAACGGGCTGATTCTGCATCCTGGTGAGAGGATCCAGAGGCAGACCACAGCAGGAGGCGCACAGTGGAAACGCTCTTGTCCTCTGCTCTAGCACACACCAGGGGCTGGCCGGCTGTCTTGGTAGGTCAGGAAATGAAGGCTGAGCTCTGGCCTAGATGAAGGTGAGCTTTAGCACAACATCTTCGGCTGGGCATTGAGTGACCAGAGCAGTAGAGTCACCTGCTTAGGACCAGTCGGCTCTTAAGACTTCATGCTTGGTGGAAGCTGCTTTTCCTTGACTACTGGCTCTGTGGCCAGGGGCCCTTGGAGACCACCTGGGCTCAGTCACTCCCACCTGGGCTCAGTCACTCCGAGTTCTTGCCTGTTGTCCAGATGGTCCCTGT
This sequence comes from Muscardinus avellanarius, assembly GCF_963383645.1. NCBI lineage: Eukaryota > Metazoa > Chordata > Mammalia > Rodentia > Gliridae > Muscardinus > Muscardinus avellanarius. The sequence continues at coordinate 183,791,094 of NC_137786.1, forward strand.
TAGGACAGTGAGTCAGTGATGAGATGGACAGTCCCTGAGGATATAGGGCAGCTGGGACCTTAGGCAGCTCCTCCGTAACTGTTCCTGGTTCTAGATCCCAAACCCTACATCCTTTGCCCCAGAACAACAACTCTACAGAGTGGTAAGGTTCACTCCCCCAGCTCTTCTCTAAGTCTAAGCTTTTCCTTTCTCTGGCTCCAAGGTGCTCTGTGTCCGTCTGTGCGTCTGTGTCTGCGTGTCTGGGGAAAAGGGCAATATGTGATCAACTGAGGTTTCTAATACATTTCTGAAGATGAGTAGGAAAGGAATAAGGAGACAGTTACAATCACCGGTGGCTTCTGTCCCTTCATTTCATGCTTTTTGAATAGGAAGTACACCTGGGAAATTACCAGCTCTTTGAAAGTTCTGGGCAAGAACTAATCAACCAAGAAAGGTGTTAAGTTTTTCAGCCCTCCCACCCCATCATCACCTGAAGAAATTGGTGTGTTGCATGCATACTTACGGATGAATCTGAGCATGGTGCCTTAAAAATCACACTAGTTCAAGAGAAGCACGTAAGGGCCAGACCCAGAGTAAGGACGGGTGTTGGGAGCCAAATTGTGGTAAGGGCAGGCTGGAAGGGAACTCTTGGGGCCCACCTCCTTCAGTGACAAGTAGGCCAACAAGACTGTAGAAGCAGACATTTTCCTTCATATTGGAAATAGCAAGACAGTTGACCTGTGGGCAAACTATTTAGAGGTAGTTCTAAATTTAACAAGCAATAGGGATGATTTAAAAGGAAGGGGTCCATGCTTTGCTCAGATGGGTCTTGAGAGAAGGTGATGGGACAACCATGTCTGTGAATCTATTATGCAAGCACAAATTCCATTGCAAAGATGGATGTCCAGGTTTTCCCTTACTGTAGTGACCCTGGTTTTGTCTTCTCTAACTCCATGCCCCAGCTGCAGAGTCCCTGTGTGACCTCAGGATAACAGGTGGCCATCAGAGCACCCTTTCCCAGATGACTGAATGAGTGTGCTTTCTCATGGTACCTGGCACTGTGGCGGGGCCTGACTGTTACACTGCCCTGGGCCCTGGCTTGTAGACCTGTCCCTGCTCCCAAGAACAGGCCAAGGGATGGGTTCTTGTTTGAGTTTATGGCCACCTGTCTCTATGTACCTCCCGTTTACAGTTTTCTGTCAACTTAAGCTATGTGGGGAGGGCCAGGAGGGAAGTACTGAGACAGATTTGGTTCAGTAAAGTACTACTATATGTACTAGCTATGAGCTTTTGAGCAAACCACATAATCTCTCTAGGTCTGTTTTCTTATCTGCAAAATGAAGATTTAGGGGTTGTCAAAGCTTGCTGTAGGATTCAGGGTAAATGAAAGTTACTCATCACTACCTTTTCCAGCTCATTGCCGTGCCTTCTTTCTTTTCTAAGAAAGACATGGCACCCCTCTCCTCTGTTCCCTGTCCCTCCTTCCCCTATAAGGTCCAGGCAGAGCTGGAGATGAGGCTAAGGTCCCGAGTTTCCTAGAGGGCAACTCAATGGCTTAAAAGGGGAAGCCCAACTCCGGCCTCTTCAGTCCTGCATTTGGTGATACAGGGAACTTGGTCAGGATGGGTAATATTTCTCTTGCTGGGAACACATATTTAGCCAGTTTCATAATGCCTAGAATGTGTATGTCTACTTGCACAAGGTTGTCTTTTCCTATTTTGGAGTGGTCAGACATTTTATTTTTGTTCAAAATTATCTGGAGTTTTAGACAAACTTGCAAAACTGTGCTTTTATTAAGTGACTTTTTGAATAAACTTTTTGGTATTCTCAAGCAAATGTATTTATTTATTGGTATGTGCAATGACAAACTTGGTATTTTCCCACATTGACATTATGTATGTTGTAGAATTCAGTGTTTGTCTAAGTACAGACATATATCAGCAAATTAAACTTGAATTGTTTCAACATTATTGTGTCTTTTTAAAGTTTTTTCCATAAAGGAGAAAAACATCTTTTCTAAAACATTTTTCTACACCACCCATTCTTAGGAGCCTCAGGTGGCCAGGTGGGGGGAAGTAACAAAGGGAACACAGCTTGTTTCGGACCAATGATGTAGATCAACACAGCCCTCCTCCTGGCTATGCCTTTTGAGTTCAAGGGCCACTCGTGCCAAACCGAGAGGATGGGAAGGGCAGGGAAAATGGTGACATTAGAAGGTACTTAAGTTAGAGCAGTCTTTTGTCAAGGTGCACCAGAAGGAACTGGCTGGTGGTTCCCAAGTATTCCTGTGAGCCTGGCCCTTAGAAACAGAACAGGGTCGCCGGGCATGGTAGCGCACACTTGTAATCCCCGTGTTTGGGAGGCAGAGACAGGAGGATCGCGCAGGTTCGAAGCCAGCCGTGCTGGCTTAAGAGACCCTGTTTCCAAATTTAAAAAAATATAAAATAGATCTGGGAGTGTAGCCCGGAGGTAGAAGGGCTCCATCCCCAGTACTACAAAAAAAAAAAAAAAAAAAAAATCCAAAAAACAGGGTTGTAGGGTTGAAACAGGCAGAAAAGGCAGATAGAACATGAAGGCTCAGCCACTTGGCTCCTCTGGCCTTGCTCAGAGCCCAGCCCTTAAGCAGGACTTGCACAGGCATGAGACTCTTTGTTTCAGTCTGTGGTGGGTTTGAAGCTATGAGGACCAGAGGCTACAGTTGTGGCTGGAAGCAGACATAAAAGCTCATGGTCTGATCCGAGGGGAGGAGATCACAACTGAAGTCGCTGCAGAGTGGCCTGGGCCAATCCTTGCAGTCAGAGCAGCAGTCAAGAGTGTCGGTGTGACAGCCCAGCAGGACAGGGCTGAGGACAGAGTGATGCTGCTGTGCTTCACCCTGGAACAGACACTTTATAAAGAGTGACTCCTTCAATCCTAACAGCCCTGGAAAATGAGTGCTATTCCCAATTCATAAAGAAGGGAACTGGTGTTCTGAGAAGTAATTATCTAAGGAAAAGAAGACATTTGTTCTGTGGGGGGTTTTTTATATGAAAATGGTGAGAGGTAAGTACATTTTAGAATGGTTAATGATCACGGCAATGCCACAGATGTGTCATTTGTGTTTTTCTCAATATTGCTGAATAGCTAGCTGATGTACTAAAATTTCCTTTGGAATACAAATTGTCTAGATAGAAGGGGAATTAAGAGTGTAGTAATAAGTGGGGTTAATTTTTTCCTCCCATGTTGAAAGTTCTAATGTGACCAAGGGCAGTTCCTACCTGAATCACAGCCTATTTCCTGTGGCTTCTGTGAGAAAGACCATACGCCGGATATTCTAAAAATAAAAGAGGTTCTTGTTTGTTTAATCATCAGGCTTAAGAAGTCTTAACTGACCACTGACCACATATCCAAGATAATACTAATTTACTCCAGTTATCTTGGCATAATTATTAGTGAAGCTGCCTTTTTCCAAAGTATCTCAGTTTAGACCATACGTTATTTGTGCACCTGAGCCTTAGAAGGTAAAAAGAATGTGTTTCTCAAGGCCATTATTTCTTGAAACCAAGTATGGCTCCCTCCACTTCTCACAGCACACCTTCCTGGGCCTACCTTCTGAAGTAAAAAGATGCTTTCCTTTATGTTCCTGTTGTGAACAGGAAAGGGGGCTGCCTGGCTGGATTACCCATGTGATTTAAAAAGCATTGTTCCAAGTGATACAGGCATTCCTCTGGCCAACTGTCTGCCCAAAACATGACTGCATACTCTACCACAGTGCCCAAGCCTAAAGGTCACTGGTAAACCTCGTAGTGCCCGTAGACTGGTAAGTTTGCAGCCCCCTAAGTTTTCAGAAATGAAGGCCACAGCAACAAAGACAAGTCCCATGATTTTGGTCACCCTAGGTTGTATATAAACATAAAATCATCATTCCTGAAGGGTAAAAACACTCCTGGAAAATGCAAAAAGGACTGTCTGAATCTTAAATAATTGAAAAATTCATTGAAACTTGTGATATATCAATACATATATTCCTAATATTTAAACCAACCAAGATCTAAGGCAGCAAAAAACATCATGAGGTCTTAGTATTTCTGGCAGGAATGTTTTCCATAAGCCAGTTTTTTTCAAAGACTAACACTCAAAAAGTTGGTTATGCAACTTTTACATACCAGGCTCATAAAAATATCAAATATCTATATGCTTTCACACCCTAGTGCTTTTGCCAACACCACTCTTCCAAAAAAAAAAAAAAAAAAAACTCGCTCTTGTCCATTTAATAGAAATTCTTGGCATGCCACAAGGCACAAGGTCCACCTTCTCTGTGGCATTTCTTAGAAATATTTTGGCAAAATGAGTTCTTTATTCTTTGTGCTCAGTAGTTTTGGTTCTATACCTCAACTGCAGCACAGACCATAATATAACAAACAGCTACCACGTCATGAGTAGTTATCACACATGAACTGGAAGCAATGCTGTTTTACGTGCACTTAGGATTTCATTTACAATTCACAAGACTGTGAGACCTGAACTTTTACTACCTTTACTTTAGATGAGGAAGCCAAGGCTCAGACTGCTTAAGAAGCTGATCCAGATTCTATAGCTAGACTATGCAGGGAAAGATCATGACCCACTTTTCTCTGCCTGCAGAATTCAATCTTGAGCAGTCATTTTTTTTTTTTTATGGTTCATAAATTTTATCTGTCAGGCTACCATGCTGAATTGAGTTTCTTTTTAAAAGGTGGCAAATGAGGTTTTGATTTCCAGTGCCTTGAAATAAGCAGTTGTTTGCTAAATGAATTACTGAATAAATAAGTGAGAGAGAAACAGAAGTATTTGTTTCTTATAAGGGAATCATGTCCTAAGGCAAAAAGGAATTTCAACCAGAAACTTTGGGCTCTCCCCATAAGTCAATCCCTCATGTGTGAATGAAGGGAAATCACACAGAAAAAAAAATATCCAAACAGTATAGGGGTACCTACATTGCTTTTTACCTTTAGTGTTACATTAGATTGTCTTTAGTATATTTTAGACAGCATTCTTTACAATGTGAATCAAATGTTCAACACACAATTAGATACAATGCCATATACTTTCTGAAGACTTCATCTTCAATGACTTTCCTTTAAATTCAATTAACTAACAAATAATGCTTTGTAGTAGTTGATGCATTACTTTAATATGATCCCATATTGTTGACAACAGTCTATTCTTATATGTGTGATTTTAACTATCTTTATGGCATCAGATTCATGCCAGGTATAATGGAACTTGAAAAGCTATTATCTACCTTTATATAACTTAAGTTTTGTGTCTTCTCCATTTCAAAACTGGGAATATCCTTGAGAAAATGTCCTCAGAAATATACCCTTTTTAAACTCTCAAGGTCTTACATATCAACTGTGAATTCATTCACCCTCATGATAGAATTCAAGGGAGTCATTATATCTCATGAACATGCTTGACTTCAGGTTGGCCCAAAACCTCTCAGTCCTAATTTACTTCTTATTTTCTCCAACTATCTCAAAAGGCCCAAATATGTGACTATAGAATGCATGTACTTTCCCCTGAGGTGTTGCGATATTGGTTCTATGCAACAGATACACTCTATACAACTTCCCTGTTGTGCTGGCACTTTGTATACAAGCTCAGTCCTCATTTCTGTCTCAATTCATATGCTTGTGAGAAAAAATTTCCCAAGGGCACAACATCCAGAAACAGCTTCTAGGCAAGGACTTTCTGTAAGTGCATGAGTTTTCTTCCCTATTACTGGATCCATGGCCTGAGCTTCTCATGGCAGGATCACACTTGCATAAGCTTTCTTGCAGCCTCAACAGCCTCAAACCTTGGCTCTGCAGAGCAGAGACTAAAGCCTCCATCTAAAGCGTCCTCTGGCCGCTGAATACCAAAGGTTCTGGGTTTAGCAGTCCTGCTCAGCAGAACAGGGATAAAGCAAGCTGGAGATCTAGGTAATAAAACCAAAACAAACTCCAACTAGGCCTGGAGGCTTTTCTCAGGATGGTGGGAGTCTTCCACTACTAAGAGATAAGATGTCTGAGATGGTATCAGTGCTCCTATAAAGACCCCCACTGACAAGAAGATGCTTCAGTTCACTCAGCAGAGTCTTACCCTGCTCCTGGCCCATCATCCCCACAAACAAAATGATCTCTTCTCCCCATAGGACCACTAACCTGCTCAAGGCCCAGAATAAGGCATCTCAGAATCTGAAATCTTCATTCTTGCAAACTTAAGTCCTCATCATCTGTTCACTCACACGTAAACCATCTGATACTCCTAGCAGGAAGTCAGACCTTTGTCTGAGTGGTCCCATCTGTAATTATGATAGACCAAATATAATTACTAGACGGGTCAACTTCCCTGATGGGGAAAGGCAAGAACAGAAAGTGAAGCTGTCTGTGTTCACATGAATGTCTACATTTTACAAGGTGACAGGTGTGTGAGCACCAGGAAGGATACATGATATCCATGTTAGTGGCATGACAGTTATGACATCTGAACACAGAGAAGGAAGTACAGGCATAGGGCCAAGGATGAAATCAGAGAGGAGAGAAAGGTTGCCTTGGGACTAGAGTAATGGCTACTTCACCAAACTGGCTATTTTCACTCTAAACCCTGGGGGTTACGCTTCCTCAACATGCTACCTGTAAATGCACTGTCAGCACTGATGCCCAACCCTTCATCTGCATAGCCTTGAGGCCAGTCATCTCTGGTGGTTTCCTCTTGCTCACTGTAGCTTTCTGCACTGAATCCAGCATTCTCTGCCAAGACAGCAGGGTCTTCTTCATGAAAACAGCAAGAACATGTTTCTGGCTTTGGGTCACCAACGGTTACAGAATTATCCTCCTGGTCTCTGGGGTCGGTGGGCAGACCTTCCCAGCCCAAATGGTCTGATTCTTCCTCTTCCATCACTCCCATTCTTTCAGCTATTTCTTCAGCAGAGGGCTCTTTTGGATCAGGGTAATCCACCAGGATTGTTTCTTGTCTATGTTTGATACAGTCTGAAAGGTCATAAATTGGATATGTCTCTTCAGGGTAACCTAGAGAGAAAAGTAGCATAGAGTCTTACAAACAACATCTCTTCAAATAATAAAGTGTCAGGCTCAAAGAAGAATCTCAAGCAACAGCCACACTATCCTAACAATGCATTCAAGAATTCTCTTAAATGATTCTAATAGTTGTAAAGTTTCACTTGAGCAAATTCCTAACAATCTGGTGACTATCCCCATGCTCTTTGAAAAACAAACCAATTCAGAGGAAAATCCCTTCTTGGTGTAGGATGCTTGGGGCAGAGTTAAGTCTCACCCCACGTGCTTTTGCAGTATTGATAAAGATTAAACAAATAACATGAGCCTGCAGCTTAAAAAATGCACCAAATAACAGATGGAGAGAGCTTAGCTTAAGGCTAATGTTTATAATTTCTATTTGGAATCATTTCCAAATCTTCTTGGGAGGGGATACTAAGCTCTTTGAAAAATACACCATGAAGCTTTCTGCTTATCAAAACAATTGAAATGGCTCACAAGTGTCAGAAACAGAAGGTACTTTAACAAGACATGCTCAAGATCCCTCAGGACAAGCACAGCATTTTCAAGACAGAATTCCCATTGTTGGCATCTTCCTTTTCACAAAATGGAAGAAAAGAAAAGAAAAGAAAAAACAAACTGGTAAACAAAATGAGTAACATGGGTACTGAATCCCAGCTATGATAATGAGAAAAGAGAAAATGTTGCCAAATTAAGGAATGAAATGAAATAAATCTGTGTCAGCCAAGCCGAGCTTGCGCAGCAGATGGGCTGTGCTGGAGCTCATATGCCGGTGCTGGCAACAGCGGCCATGCTCATACACAATGTGAAAAGCTAGAGAATTCAAAACCCATTTGCACATTATGATAACTGGCAAGTTCAACCCTAACAGAAACCACTTTTCCCTACCAGTAGTGAAAAATAGCAGTCTTTTTTGGTACATAAAGCATAGGATATACAAAGACATTTTTACAACATTTACTGGTTTTTACTCAGGAAATTTGAAAAAAGTACACATAGGTTTAAAAAAGAAAACACAAATCACCCAGAATCTTACCACGGATTATTTGCTATATTTACCTCTGGCCTTTTTACCATATATAAACATATATGTTTCTTTTTCCCCTTTTAAAAATAAATGATCACAGTGCATATGAAATGCTATACTCTAATTTTTTTATTCAGCATTGTTTCATGAGCATATTTCTATGACATTAGGCATTTGAAAGTTGGCTCAAAATAGTCCATCATTGAGCTATATAACTGGTAGGACTTACCATTCTAATATAAGACAGATTCTTTGCAACTTTCCCACTAAGTAATGTAGCAGCTTAGAGCTCTGAATATCAGTCCATGTTCATTTCCCTAATTCTTTAAGATAGATTTCTTTAAATATGAAAACTAGACCAAAGAGAATGAGACAAGTCTTTTTTATACTCTGCCAAATTATTTTCTAGAAGAGTAGTATAAAAATTAAATCCTACCAGTAATATAAAACTGTCCATCTTATCACACTTTCACCAGCACTGAGAGCAATATAAGACTCTTGCCAACGCAGTCTTTATTCATAGTACTGGCTTACTATGGACCGAATGATAGGTGAAACGGAGCAACACTGCAGTGTGTTTGCCCCATCCAACTCATGCTAAAACTCAGTCCTCAATCATGCATTAAAGTATTCGGAACAGAGGCCTTTGAGAGTAATTAGGACTAGATGGGTATGGTCACAAAGGCAGGCCTCTGTAATGGCATTAGTGTCTTTATAAGAAAAGAAAGAGGAACTCAAGTAAGCAAGCTTGCTCTGTCTAACCACACAATACCCTCTCCACCATGTCATGATCAGCAAGAAGACTCTCACCAGATACCAAGCAGATGCTAACATCATGATCTTGGGCTTCCAAACCAGAAGCTAAATAGACCTCCTTTATAAAACTTTGTTAGTTATCCAGACGGGTATTAAGTTAAAGCAAAAGAAAATGGACCAAGATAGTGCCAGTGCCTTAACTAACAATTTGGTCAAGGGCAAGCACTAGGGAAGTTTGTTTGCTAGTTAGGTCTCAGCCTGAAGACTCAGGTTCCAGGCCCAGTCCAACTGCCCCAGGCTCCAGCCTATTCTGAACACATGATTAGCCTACATAACACAGGCTTCATGCCCCTCCCTCTACCACCAAGTCCCAAATGAGCCCTAGAAATAGAAACTGCCTACACCTGGCATACCTAACCTCTGGATTGGCCCCTGTAGACATGGGCTCTAGGCCCACATGGCACCAGGTCATTCTCTGTGGCTCTGAGTTCTAGACCAGACCAGACCCAGGTTACCAAACCCAGACACAGGCTTCAAGTCTGCTGCAGCAGCAGCAAGGCACCTCTGGCAGCAAGCCTACCCAATGGCCTATAAGCTAATCCCTGTAAGCACCACCCTTCAGGCTGGCCCCTGTATTCCCACAGTCCAGAAGACTCAGTCCAGGTCCATCCCAGTAGATCCTAGTGCTGTGCTGGCCCCCACAGCACTAGATTCTAGGATGGCCTCTGTGGATCCAGGATCTAGGTCAGCACTCGGAGTCCCAGGACCTAGGTCAATGTACATGGACCTCACTTCCAGGCCTCCCCCTATAGATTCAGGCTCCAAAATTGCCCCAGAACCAAGCCAGACCCTGTAGGCTCAGACTTCAGTCCCATCCCACTGGGACCAGGAACCAGCCTACCCTAGCACCTAACTAGTCTCTGCAGACTCCGCTTCATGCCAGCCCCAGATCAGCCTCTTTGGACCTAAGTTTCAGGCCAGCCCTCCACAGATATAGGCTCTAGGCCTGATTCTGAAAACCCAGCCTCTAGGTCCACCCCTAGAGACTCAATCAAGTCCACCCCTGTGGATCCGGGCTCTAGGCCCAACCCCAGAATCAGCACAAAGCCAACCTGCCTAAGAACTATAGCACCAAGCCCACTGACCATGCCAAATAGCCTGCCCAGGATCTCTAAATGAGCTGACTGGTGAGGATCCGGACAGATCTCAGACAGGTCTAGTACACTGGATAAGTACCTGCCTCTTCAAATGTGCAGGCCAACATATAAACATGAGAATCGAGAACAATCAGAGGAACATGTCAACACCAAATCAACAAAATAAAGCCCCAATAACAGACTCTGAAGAACTAGATATATACAACCTACTGGACACTTCAAAACGGTCATGTGTTGCTTAATGATGGGGCTACAGTCTGAGAAATATATTGTTTGGAGATTTCATCATTGTACAAACATCACAGAATATACTTACACAAACCTAGATGGTATAGGAGTTTTTCAAGATCAACAAAATAATACTAATGAGTTACATAGAAAATATTACAAAAAATATAAAATTCATTATTAAAAAAGTACACACAGCCAGATGTGATGGCGCATGCTTGTAATATCAGTGTTTGGGAGGCTTAGCAGGAGGACTGCAGTTTGCAGACAGCCTCAGCTACTTAGTGAGGCCCTTTGTAACTCAGTGAGACCCTGTTTCAAAATAAAGAATAAAAAAATAGGGCTAAGGGTATAGCTCAGAGGTAGAATGCCCTGGGTTCCATCCCAGTAACACACACACACACACACACACACATACACACACACACACACACACACACACACACACACACACACACTACACACACACACTACACAGCTGGGAGTGGTGGTGTATGCCTATAATTCCTGTAAGTGGGAGGTGGAGATAAGAAGATTGCAGGTTCAAGGATAACCTCAGCAACATAGCAAGACTCTCAGCAACCTTAGCAAGACCCTGTTTCAAAACAAAAAAAGAGTTGGGGTGTAGCTAGAGGTAGAATTCTCCTGGGTTCAATCCCCACTAACACACACACACACACAGTATACCAATTCAGGATACTCTAATATTGCTTATATTGTGTAACTCACATATTTTTAGTATAAAAGTTAAAAGATGAAACTACTAAAAATAAAAACAGTTAAAGGATATATGTTATGGTTAGATACTGAATGTCCCCTGAGGAGTTCATGTATTAATGTTCCAAGTTGAAGCAATTAAGTCATGAGAATTATAGTCTAACCAGTGGATAAGCCCATTGTAATGAATTTACTGGGTGGTTAACTTAGGTGAGGTGAGGTGAGGTGTGGGTCCCTGGAAGTGTGGCCTCAAGGACTGTGCTATTGTCTCTGAATCCTCTTGCTTGGTGATTCTCTCTTACTCTGGCCTCCGTGATGTGAAAGCACAGCCCTTGCTCTCCCTCTCTCTGCTTCCCACCACCATGCCCTGAGTTCTGTACATCCAGCCTCATAAGGACTAAGCCCTAAAATTTCCAAAACCCGTGAGCAAATAAATATGCTTTCTTCTAAACTGTATGGTCTTGTTTTGTATTATATCAATGAGAATATTCACAAAGATAGAAATTGGTAGCAGAGAAGGAGGGTCACTGCTATATCTAAGTTTGACCATGTTCTTTTGTGAGTCTTTGAAACGGGTTTGTGACAGGAAGTTGGAAGAGCCAGAACATTGATAGAAAGGCAGAGAGTAGAGACTACGCCCAGATTTCTGGAGGGCAAAGGGGATACTGTAAAATGGAGAAGGTCACACATGTTACATCTGGCAAAGAACTTATCAGCATTTTGCCTATGTCCTGAAACTTTGCTTGAGGTTAAATTTAAAGATAATGTACTGATTAACTGACAGAAGACATCTCAAAAGAGCAAAGTATCCAAACTGCATTACGGATATTAATGTCTGCAGTCACCCAATTGTACAGTGAATTTCAGAAGCAGAAAGCAAATCAGAGACTATAGATTTTCAGTTTGGCCAGAAAGTAATGTGTAAAGCCAGGGTCCAGAGAGATGGTGTTGTGAAAGAAAGTAAGTTGGCTGAAGGGAGGTTGAATGTTTTGCATAGGAACAAATAAAGGAATATGGTTGGGGCAGTTCAAGCCCAGGTGCAGAACCATAGAAACAAGGGCCCAGAGGTGGTGGCCATGCCTGAAAAGGGCCTGAAGGCAGCCAGGATTTAGACAGTGGCAGCCATGATTGAGACAAACCCAGCAGCAACCAGGACTGATGCAGGCCCGGCAGAAATTATTTGAAAAGGGCATAATTACTTTTCCTGCTGGTGGTCAATTCGGGAACTCATATAATGTTGGCTTTTCTGGAAAAGAGGGATCATGGAGTCTTTCCCCCAGAATTCAAAGGAAGGCTTGGGAAGCCAGGCAATGAGAGGAAGAGGTCGGAATCCCTGCAAACAGGACCAAATGGGGCAATTTGTGAAGCTGTGAGGGTGAAGTCCAGGTTGCAAGAGATTTAGAAATACCAGAAATGTGGAGTGACTGTGAGGAGGCTGCAAGCTGCAAGCCACAGAGCTAGATTGGAACAGCAAGTACACTGCCAAGCACGCTGCCTGTTGCAATCAACCAGACGGGTGTGGGGCTGTCATGGACCCTTGGAGATTGCACCTCACCACGACATGCTCGGGATGCCAGAAATGGAGGTGCAGGATTAAATGCTTGCCCTGCTGGATTTCAATCTTCTCTTTCATTCCTTCTTTCTATGGCCCTAATCTGCCCTTTTGGAATTAAAATGTTTACTCTGTGCCACTGTGCACTGGATGCACATAACTTTTTATTTTGCTTTTTACTTCCTTTTACAGGGGCTCAGAGCCAAAAGTTTGCCTCGAATCTCAGAGGAAACTTTGGATTTTGAGACTTTTGAGCAATGCTGTAACTGTCAAGACTATGGGAATTCTTGGAAATGAACTCAATGCATTCTGCTTTCTTAAAGAGGCAGGAGCTCTTTCAGGGCCAGGGCTAGAATATTATGGTTAGATACAGAATATTCTCTAAAGAGCACATGCATTGCTTCAAGTTGATGTAATTAAGTCATAAAGGTTGTAATCTCACCAGTGGATATTGGGTAGTAACGGATGTAGGTGGGGTGTGGCTGGAAAAGGGACTGTGCTTTTGTCTTTGAATCCACCTGCTTGTTGGTTTTCTCTTGCTTTCAGCCTCCATGATGTGAGAGCAAAACCCTTGCTCTCCCTCTCTCTCTGCTTCCCCCTGCCATGGGCTGAGCTCCACCTCACATGAACTGAACCCTGAAATCTCCAAAAACAACGATCAAATAAATATTTCTTCCTCTAATTTGTATGGTCAGTTTTTGGATTACAGCAATGAGAATGTTGATCAAGACATATAAAATATAAAACAAGTGAATTATGACATCAAAAGCATAATACTGGGGGGTGGATTAAATGCAGAGTTATTTTATGCAATCCAACTTAGGTTGTTATCAGCTTAAAATATCCTGCCTTAACTATGTGTTCAGTTAGCTTCATGGTAACCAAAAAGCAAAAACCTGTTATTACACATATGGTAAAAAATAAGGAACCAAGAATACCACTAGGAAAAAAAAAAACTTTAATCACAAAGGAAAACAGCAAGAGAGGAACAGAACAAAGGACCTACAAAACAGCTAACAAAATAATAGTAGCATGCACTATTGATTACTATTTTAAATATACATGAGTTAAATTCTCTAGTCAACAAGCTGAATTGATTTTTTTAAAATGGAGACCCAAGCCGGGCATGGTGGCGCACGCTTGTAATCCCCACGCTTGGGAGGCTGAGACAGGAGGATCGCACAGGTTTGAAGCCAGCCTCAGCTACTTAGTGAGGCTTTCAGCAACTTAGTGAGACCCTGTTTCCAAATAAATTATAAAATAGGTCTGGGAGTATAGCCCGGAGGTAGAAAGCCTCTGGGTTCCACCTCCAGTACCACCAAAAAAAAAAAAAAAAAAAAAAAAGGAGATCCAACTACATACCTCCTACAAAACATTCACTTCACCTTTAAGGTCATACACACACATAGACTGAAAGTGAAAAGATAGAAAAAGGAAAAGGATATTCCACATACATGGGAAACAAGAGAGCAATGGTAGCTATATTTAGGCTAAATAGATATGAAGTCAAAAATACCAAAACAAGAAGGTCAATGTATAATGGTGAAAGGATCAATCCATTAAGGAGACATAATAAACGTAAATGGATAAATTATTGGATATATATAAGAGACCGAACTGAATTATGAAGAAATAAACAATCTGAACAGACCAATAATGAATAAAGAGAATAAATAAATTATTTAAAAATCTCCCAATAAGAAAAGCCCAGGATTCAAAGGCTTCATAACTGAATTCTACCAAACACTTAAAGAACTCATACCAATCCTTAAACTCTTCTAAAAAAATGAAGAGGAAAACTCGTTTTATAAGGCAAGCATTACACAGATACCAAAGCCAAACATGTAGTTCATACTACTTCATTTAAAAAAAAAATGAATGCAGCTGGGTGTGGTGGTACACACTTGTAATCCCAGCATTTGGGAGGCTGAGACCAGAGGATCACAGTTCGCGGATAGCCGTAGCCACTTAGTAAGACCCTCCGCAACTTAATGAGACCATGTTTCAAAAATAAAGAATAAAAAATAGAGTAGAGAGTGTAGCTCGGAGGTTGATGCCCTTGGCTTCCATGCCCAGACCTACAAAAAAAAAAACAAAAACAAAAACAAAAAACTAATGCAAAACTATAGTAATCAAAATAGCATGGCACTGAGATAAAAGCAGACACATACACCAATGGAACAGAACAGAAAGCTGAGAAATAGTAAAAAGAAAAAAATAATTTATTAATGGTAAAATGATTTTTACAAAGATGCCAAAACTACACAATGGGTAAAGAATAGCCTCTTCAATAAATAGTGCTGAAGAAACTGGATACTCATGTGTGGAAGAAAGAAATTAGATTTTCCTCTCACATCTTACACAAGAAATCAACTTGAAATGGATCAAAGATTTAAATATGAGACCTGAGAGAGAACAAAGATGGTAAAGCAGAGGAAGGCTAAACTTTCTCGTTGCTCTGAGGCCCAAAATTGAAGCAACAGGAATGCTGCTTCTCAGCAAGGTAGACGACTGAGGAAAAATCACTGAAATCCAATACTAGACAGTCAGAGGCTCAAAAAGACCTGGAAATTCTAGTGTTTTGAATAGAGAACAAGAGTGCACTGGAGCCAACATGGTGGCAGCAGTGGTAAAGGGTCACTGCAGAGGGAGATGTAACACAAATGGAAGCACAGTGAACAAACTTGGCATAGATAAGAAAGGCAGCCTGAACTGAGCTGAATCAGACACTGCACAGTAAGCTGGTGTTCAAAAAGTGCTCTGTGAATCCCAGTATTTGGGAGGCTGAAACAGGATTGCAGGTTTAAGGCCAACCTCAGTAACTTAGCAAGACCCTCAGAAACTTAGCAAAACCATGTTTCAAAATGTAAAAAAAATAAAATAGGGCTGGGGTGTAGCTCAGAGGTTCAATCCCCTGGGTTTAATTCCCAGTACAAAAAAGGATGAAACAAAAAGAAAAGGAGGAAGAGAACAAGTTGGAGGAGGAAGAAGAGGCAAAGAAAAGTGCTCCGTGTTTCTCTTCTTGTAAGCTGGGGCAGGGAGCATTTTGAGTGGCTTATGCTGGAGCTTGCTGCTGCAGGAACTCAGGAGATCTTTGCAAGTATGACCACACTATTCTAGCCAGCACCTACTCAGTGGCTTAGGATGCATCTGGCACAACACAATGAAACAGGCACAGAGAAGACTTTACCTAGGGGGATTTAGGACAGAGATACAAAGAGGAGTGAAATTTGTTTTCCTTTTGAGTCTGGTGGCTCCAGTGACCTGCTGAAGAAGGTTGGGAAACCAAACAGGCAACTGTGATTACATCTGGGGACTGAGCTTTGGAAAGCCATATTCATGCTCAATGGAATACTATACCCAGGGTGCATGGATGCTCTGCCCTGCCCTGCAAGTGGAATCCTCTGGAGGCCTCTAAGATCCAGACACCCAGCAGAGATGGAAGAATATAACAGGTTCATGGATTGAAAATTTAATAGTTATAACATCACTTCTTACAAGTGATAAAACCAATCTAAAGGCTCAATGCAATCTAAAGGCTCTTTGTCAATCTAAAGGCTCAATGCAATGGTAATCAAAATCCCATCAGGTTTTGTCACTAAAAAAAAAAAACAAAAAAAAAACTGGCTTTTGTTGTAAATTTATATAAAAATGTTTAATCCCTAAATAGCCAAAATAATTTTTTAAAAATGTGAAGAACTTGTACTACCTGATAAAGACACAGTGATACAGTATGATACTGGTCTAAGACATATAAATTGATGGAACAGAATAGAGTTTAGAGTATGTACACATATACCTGGTCAACTGATTTTCAATTAATGTGCCAAAGTAATTAAATGTATCAAAGCAAATGATAAGATTGATAATGATATGTAAAAAAGCCTAAGTCCTGATATCTCATACCATCTATAAAAATTAATTCAAAATAGATAACAAACCTAGCTATAAAACCCAAAACCATAAAATTTCTAGAAGAAAACATAGTTATTAGGTAAATCTTGGGTTGGCCAAAGATTTCTTACATAGAACACACACACACACACACACACACACACTGAATTATAAAAGAAAAAATAAATTGGATTTCATCAAAATTAAAAACTGCTCTTTGAAAGATGGTAAGAAAATAAAAAGGGAAGTTACAAATTAAGAGAAATTATTTATAAAATGCATAACTTGCATTGTGATGAGAACTTGTATACAGAACAAATAAAGAATTCTTGCAATTCAATAAGAACATAATCAACCCAATTTTTAAAATGCCATGTAATATGAATAGATGCTTCACTGAATAAACACATATGGAAAATAATCACAAAAAGATATGTCTGACATCATTAGTCACTAGGGAAATACAAATTAAAGTCACAACTGAACATGATATCCTTACTAGAATGACTAAAATTTAAAAAAGACTGACAATACCAGGTGTAAGCAAGGAGTATGGCATAACTGCAATTCTCATACACTTATGGTAAGAAAGCAAAATAGTAGAGTCACTTTGAAAAGCAATTTGACAGTTTCTACTGAAGCTAAATATATACTTAACATTAACCTTGGAAATTTCACTCCTATAGACACACACACACACACACACACACACACACACACACACACATATATATATATCAAAGAAATACCAATATATGTCCAAACAAAGCTTTGTATGTAAAACTTCCTAACAGCTAGATTCCTAAGTTCAAAGCTATAAACAACCCAAGTGATCCTCAACTGGAGACTCTATAAACAAATTACGGTTTATCCACCTAACAGAATAAGCAGCAAAAAAAAAAAAAAAAAGAAGAAGAAGAAACAACAAAGAACTAGTACACAGGGTGGCATGTGAGCTGAGGCATTGTGAGGACTATGAAACTGAAGCCATTGCAGTGAGGACCATGTTACTACTGCTGACATCCTGCTCACTGATACATCAAGGGTGAGAAAAATCACAGGCAAAACACTTGTATCAAGAAGTACACTAATGTGAGTGATTTAGCTCAAGAAGTTTGATTATCAGATTTCACAGAATCTAGAGAGGGAGATGGCTTTTCCCTAGAACATGCCAACAGATGCACAAATGATGGCACACGTCTTGAAGGATATGAGGATTACAGAATATGAGCCAAGAGTTACAAGTCAGATGTTGGAGTTCGCCCTCCAATATGTGACCACAATTCTAGGTGATGCTAAGATTTATCCAAGCCATAAATTAATAAGAAAGTTATTCATGTAGATGATGTGCCATTACCAATCCAGTGGTGTGCTGATCAATCTTTTACCTCTCCTCCCTGAGAGATTTTTTATTAGGTATGAAAGGCAAAGAAGTCAGACCCCTTTGCCATTAGTAAAGCCACATTCAGGTCATTGACTGACACCTGATACTGCTTAAGAGCTCCAAAGTATACACTCAAATCTTTACAAAAAAGAAAAAACAAACAAGGTATCTACATCCATGATTAAATGTTGGTTCAGTTACTAGTAGACCAAACACTTCCACACTAGACACACCCACCCCCACATATCATGTTTATTTCAACTAAAGTAGGAACTCCAATGTCTCTCATTGGGCACATATTTACAGTAGAGATGCCTACTTAATAATCAGCTGCTATAAAAGCATAAATTCCTGCAACATCAACAGTGCAGAATGTTCTGATTAACCCATCATTAATTGGGTCCAAAACCATTCTTATTACCACTAATGGGGTATTATCACAAAATACTGCCAATGAATCATCAAATGCACTGAAAAGGAAATATGAAGATAATGATGATGATGGCTATAGCAATTTGTAATCTAGTCTTGATAGGTGGGGTAACATGTATAATTTGATCACAAATCTATTGTACTGAAATTAAACAAGCATACTGGCTGCTTTAAAGTTGTGGGGTTTTTTTGTTTTTGTTTTGTTTTGTTTTTTTGATGGCACTGGGGTTCCTGGAAACCCTTCTACCTCCAGGCTATACTCCCAGACCTATTTCTTATATATATATTTTTATTTGGAAACAGGGTTTCCTAAGCCAGAGAGGCTGGCTTCGAACCTGCGCGATCCTCCTGTCTCCGTCTCCCAAGTGCGGGGATTACAAGCGTGCGCCACCACGCCCGGCTTAAAGTTGTGTTTTTAAAAAACTTAAATAGTGTTCTGGATTCTCTTTCCCCCTCATTTACTTTTTTACGTTTTTACTGGTGAAATATAATTATACATCATAGTGAGATTCAAAGTGATATATACATACACAAGTCACTTGGGTTTCCCTCTGTAAACCCACTCCCCTTTCCCTTCCTCCCTTTCCATACACATTAGTGAGACTGGCAGTGAAACCTTATTCGGATGCAACCTTATTTAACTGTTTCCTTTCTCAGTCCTTGCGAATGTCCCCTCCCCCACCCCTTCCATGATTTTTACTGTTTTCTCTCATTTGACTAATGTCCTTTTTGTTTCCTATTTTTGTTCTAGCTTCCACATATGAGAGAAAATATATGACCCTTGACTTTCTGAGACTAGCTGATATCACTTAGCATAATATTCTCTAATTCCATTGATTTTCCTACAAATGATATAATTTTGTTCCTTTAATGGGACCATTAAAGGTTTTTCATCAGACTATGTATGAAAAATAAAGTTGTCATTTATAAAAAAAAACTATAAATACACTCAACAACATACTAATCTAAAAAGCATTATGCTAAATCAAAAAAGCCACAATCAAAAAGTATATGAAATATAACCCATTTATATATATAAAAAGAAAAATTACAGGGGCATAAAGAAGTTCAGTTGTTGCCAGAAGTGGGAGGAAGAGACTCTTTGGGGGTGTTGAGCATGTTCTATACTAAGGTTGTGATGTTATTACACAACTTGTATATACATTTGTCAAAACTCACCCAACTGTATATTCAAAATTAGTAAAAATCATTATATACATTATACTTAAGTAATAAAACTGACTTTCAAAGAAATTTTTAAGATCTCTTTTCTGGACAGATAGCTAAATAAAGAAATGAGAAGACAAGCCAGGCATGATGCACACTTGTAAAACCAGCATTTGGGAGGCTGAGACAGGAGGATCGCAGTTTGTGGATAGTTCCAGCTTAGTGAGGCCATTTGCAACCCAGTGAGACCCTGTTTCAAAATAAAGAATAAATAATAGGGCTAGGGGTATAGCTCAGAGGTAGAATGCCCCTGGGTTTCATCCCCAATACCACAAAAAAGAAGAAAATTAAAAAGAAATGAGAAGGCCGGGCGTGGTGGCGCACGCTTGTAATCCCCGCGCTTGGGAGGCAGAGACAGGAGGATCGCGCAGGTTCGAAGCCAGCCGCGTGCGCTGGCTTATGAGACCCTGTTTCCAAATAAAAAAGTATAAAAAATAGGTCTGGGAGTGTAGCCCGGAGGTAGAAGGGCTTCCAGGAACCCCAGTACCACCACCAAAAAAAAAAAAAAAGAAAAAAAAAAAAGAAATGAGAAGACACTGCTTACCTTCCCAGTCCTCCATGTATGGGGCTTCCTCAGCTTCTTTCTCTGGAGTGGGTCTGTCAATGAACTTTCCTTCTTTCATGACCCTGGTGATTTCTCGAAGTTGATGCAGCAATCGTTTCTCCTGGTCAGAAGTCACAGTCTGTGCTCTGCTTAGAATATCAGACAATCCAGCCAATTAGTGGTAAATACTCCCAGGTAATGGACAGAAACATCACTATGATCCGTCTGGATCCTAGAATAGGAAGTCTAATAGCAGCAGATAATTATTCTACAAATTGATCCTGGAACTATATAGCTGGGAACTAGAGATGTTAGTTCAACATTTTTATAAGTGGAAAACCTAAGGCCCATAATGGATGAAGCGAATGTTCAAGGCCCACAACGAGTTAATGTCAATATTGAGGCAAGACCCAGATGCCTCAGTTATTAGGTTCAGTGTTCTTTCGATATACCTACCTCACGGCCCTGATTCCCTAACCTCCTAGCTATTTCACTGTTACTCTCACATTTACTCCATTTACTACAAACTACTTTTCTCTGAAGGTCATCAAAGAAAAATGCTCCAGGCCATTAGCCTCAACTCAGAAAATATGCTACTAGAATCACTGGGCTTAATATACTTGTACACAATTAAAGATAGATTCTAAAATTTCAGAGCTGGATAACTGAAAATCCAATTGTCTAGACCACAGAAATTGGAGAAACTGAGGTTCATACAAGAGAAATTATATGTATTATGTGTATTATATAATATATATTATATAATATGTATTCATAGTGCCAGTATTATAACCAAAATGAATCTCCTGCATTCTGTGCGAGAGAGAGAGAGAGAGAGAGAGAGAGAGTGTGTGTGTGTGTGTGTGTGTGTGTGTGTGTGTGTGTGTTGTGTGTGTGTTTTGCTGGTGATCAAAACCCAGGCCTCACACATATTAGATGAGTGCTCTATCACTGAACCACAGCCCCGGCACTTCTGTGTGACTCTTAAGCACAGTGCTCAGATTCCACCGTTTAGAAAGACTTATTTGAGTCCCATCTTAGCTGTGTGGCTCTAAACAAATGTCTGTGAAAATAACATGAGGCTCAAAGATAGTGGTATGATTAGTTTCTTTGAGAAGAAGGCACTGGCACACACAGACTGATAGGTCCTGCTTAGAAGACAGGAAACTATCTTTTTGAGGCTAGTTTTATCTAGTGGCAGGATTTAACAAAGGCTACTCATTTTCTCTCCTTGAAACTCAAAGCATTCCAACTTAACATAACCTGTGGAAGAGGCCTCCATGCTTCTTGCCAGCCAGTATGGACCTGCCTTCCTTCTTTATGGTCAGCCTAACAAATTTTAGCCAGTCAGGGAAAAGAAAAAAGTGTTTCTCATTCCATCCAATATCAAGAGAATAACTGAGAAAAATGAAGGTGTGATATTTCCACCCACCTCAATGGGAAGAAAAAAAACACCAGGAGCTCCACTTTGTCCATACAAAACCTCTTCAAGGCCATGAAGTGAAGAAGCCTAATCTCTCCACTTCCAGCTGGATCCCTAGACTGTAGGCCTCCTACCACTCTACTCTTCCCATCAGTACAGGGGTCCTGACTCCCACAACCACCATGCCTGTGCCCCCATAACCTCTAACTCTTACTATCAAAGTAATCTACTCTGTGAGAGAATTTGGTGGCAGACTATAGAAGAGCCTACATGCTTACCAAAAAGCTCTGGCCTGCAGGCTTCAAAGGCTACTTCTCTGGACTATATGTAGGGAAGTCTGATATTTACTGAATAAACAATCTTGATTCTCTGCTTCCTAACTCATAGGAAATTGGAAGCCCTTAACTAAAAAAGGATGGGTAGGTTCAGAGAAGCAGGAGCAGACAAAATTTTAAACTTAAGCATCCTCTTTCCAATCTGAACAGGTGAGCCAGGCTTGGTGGTGCACGGCTGAAACACCAATACTTAGGAGGCTGAGACAGGAGGATCACAGGTTCAAGGACAGTCTCAGCAAGTAGTGAGTTTCTCATCAACCTAGAGAGAGACTGTTTCAAAATAAAAATAAAATAGGGCTGGGGATATAGCTCAGATTTAAATGCCCTTGGGTTCAATCCTAAGTGTACACACACACACACACACACACACACACACCCCAAATCTGAAAAGGTATACTCATATTTCCCATTAAATGCATTAAGAATTAAGCATGGTCTACTTTGTCACATCTTCTGAATTTATTGCAATGAACATTTTTATGGATTCCTTATTGTCTTAACGTGATTTGAAAGTCTTGAACAGCGAAAATATGTTCACAAAAGCACAGGCACAGTGCCACAATCATCATAAGTGCTTAATAATTATCAGTTAGGTTGACGGTTCCCATTTCCTCACCATCTGTTTTCTTCCAGCTCCCTAAAATCTGGCTTCAATCCCATCATTTAACCAAAACTAACAAGAATTATTTTTCTCCCAGTTCTGTGTGACTTTTCTACTCTATGGACCACCATCCCCTTCCCTTAGCCAATAAAATGTTTGTACTTCTCTTACTTCTTTAACCATTCCTGATAACTCTAAAATCCTAGCTCACTTTCCTTCTCCAATTCCCTAAAACATGGGTTTCCCTGCAAGCTCATTTTTTTTTTTTGGGGGGGGGGCAGTACCAGGGACTTCGAGCTATACCTCCAGCCCTATTTTTTAGTCTCTTTTTTATTTTTGAAACAGGGTGTCATTGAGTTGCAAAGGGCCTTCCTAAGTAGCTGAGGCTGTCTGCGATCGCGATCCTCCAGTCTCTGCCTCCCGAATGCTGGGATCACAAGCGTGCACCGACACCCAGCCCCTGCACCCTGCAAGCTCAATCTTAGTACTCTCATTTCTCCATTCTTATAATCATGGCCTTGAGAAGCTGTCCCTGCATCACGAATTAAACCATCATCTCTATACAGAAGATATCCCTTAAAAGTAAAGGAAAAAAAATCTTTACTTTTCACACAAAAGTCTGCCGGGGTCCAGCCCTAGCAGAGTCGAGGTTCGTGTGTTAATGAGGGGAAGCCGAGGTCGATGACAGAAGATGACCACACAAATTAGATTTAACCTTCTCCATTTTATTTAGGATTTGTTATAGTTTCTATACTTTTTTTGTTGGCAGAAAAGCAAGAGCATAGCCATGCAAGCAGGATTTTCAAGGAGAGGAAAAGTTATTATTTTTTATAGAGTTTAGGGCAAGGGTGTCAGACATTTAAATAATCATAGTATGCTTTGTCTCACTTCACAAGACTGACTCAAACCCAATCTTATACAGTGGCTCAAACCAAGGTCAGTTTGAACTTAATGTTTGGCCCAATAACTTTATCCTTGAGAAAAAAATCTTTGCTGCCTGAGTCTCTCATAAGCCACTGCCCATCTTAGTTATAATGCTTATATATAAAATTTTAATTATATATATTAATCCAATTAATCTTAAAATAATTTTATGAAGAAAGGAATGCTAGACATACTTCATGGGGGATCTACACCGTTGTAGATCACCTGATCGAGCTTTCTCAAGATCTGCATGATATGCGGTAGCAAAAGTCCATCTCAAATCTCCTGGTTATTTCTATTTAGAAGTCTACTCGTACATAAAGCTTTAAACTTAAATTCACTCCCTCAAAACCAAGGTCCAGCTGGCCCAGGATCACAAGTAAATACATGAACAGGCAGGCAAGAAGAGCTTGAGTATGGCAGATTCCAAGATAATGGAAAAATAAAGGCCACAGATGGGAAACATCACAGGAATATTAACTAGATGAGTCATCAAGTCCTAAAATCAAATATCAAGTACAAAGGGAATGAAAGATTCCAACAACACTATTCATGGTTAGAACAGAAACCAGTATCAGAAGACAGCAGGCTACTATAGTAGAGTATGATGGGCCTACAGCATTTAGTGACCTCCTCTTTCTTTGTGGCCTTCATCTTACCTCCAGCAAATCACTTCCAAACCTTACTCTTTTGTTCTGAGCTCAAGACTCAAATTTCCTATTGCTGTTTATATATATATGTGTGTGTATATATATATATATATTTTTTTCAAATTCTGTATGTTCTGATGGCATCTCAACCATATTCAAAGTTGAACTCATTGAGTTCCCTATCTCCAAGTCTTATCTTCTTTTGTGTTTTATCTTGGGTACTGCCATAATCTTCCCTCCAGTAAATGCTGAAAATCTCCAACTCATCTCCATGTCTTTATTCTCTTTCATTGCTCTTACCTACTTAGTAGTTTTCCTTTCCCTCTTTCACTCACAGTCCAAAAGTTAGGATAAAGTCATTTAACCCATTACTTCTCCTATTTTTCTTTCCTTCCTTCCCCCTTTCTTCTCTTCTTCCCTCTGTCTCTTTCTTTCATTCTTTTTTGTGAGACTATAGGTTGATCCCAGAGGCATTCTATCTCTGAGCTACACCCCAGCCACATTTTTATTTTTTATTTTGAAAATACCATTCAGGGCCTTTGGGAATGACTCCAGCTTATTTTTTAGTTTTTCTCCCATTACCTACCTCTCCATGCATTTATCCTATCCCTAGAACACATCTACACCCCAGTTGCTTAGGGCCATTTGCTATTCCAGAAACCTGCCTGACTTTCTTGCCTTGTTTTCTATTTGTTTCCCTCTCCCTCTCAAATATACTTTCCCTAAACTCTGCCTAGGAAAACCCTTTCATACTGTAAGGCTTATTCAAATTCTCCCTTTTCCATAGACCTTTTGTAGAAAGCAGAATAAGACCCCGTTCATCTCCTCCCAAAAGGTGTCCAGGTCCTCATCCTTAGAATGTAAAAATATGTTGACTTACATATAAGGGGGATTGACATTGTAGATGAAATTACAGTTGCTAATCATCTGGCTTTATAATAGGAGATTGACCTGGATTATCTGAGAAGGCACAATGTAATCACAAGAGTCCTGAAAAGAGGAAGAGGGAAGCAGAAGACGTTAGAATAATATGGTGTGAGGTCTCAACCCATTGTTGCTGGTTTTGAAGACGGAGGAAGGAAACCATGAGCCTGCATCAGACTGCAGGCAATTCTAGAAGCTGAAAATGGCAAGCAAACAGATTCTGCCACAAAGCCTTGAAAGGGACCACAATCCTGCCAATACCTTGACTTTCACTCAGGATAGAACTTCTAACTTACAGAACCATATGTATTTGTATTGTTTTAAGCTATTAGGTTTGTATTAATTTGTTATAACAGCTATCACATGCTTTTAGAGCACACTTTGTTTCTCTTATAGTTCCTTACAGAGAAAATAATATCTATGATTAATAACCATATGGGGCTATAAAGAGAAGAAGAAAGATGCTCCCAAGAAGATACTTTCATTGCTAAAGTTGCCTGCTTTAAGGTCCTTTCTGTAGATCTCCCTTTTTCAGTTTTTCAAGATGTGCTGACATTGGCACTGTGCCAGCACAAGGAATACAATTTTGAACAATAAAAATGCTCTGCCCTCAAGAATGTTAAAGGGCATTAAGGATTATACGAGTTAACTAAAGATAAAAAAAATAATAGGATGTATACAATACCCAGGAAGCCCAGGTGGTGCAGGAGCACATGGAGGAACACCTAGCCAAATTCTGTGGGTTCCAGGAAGGACTCTCAGAGAAAATGATGTCTATGCTGAGACCTATAAGACAATCAAGAGTCAAAATAAGTGGGTGGTGAAGATGGGGGAGTGACATCTCAGGTAAAGGAAGAAGTATATACAGAGTCCTAAAAGCAAAAGCATGCGGGTGTTGTAGAGAAATTCAAGTGTCAGTATGGTCAGACCATAGAGCAGAGTGATGAAGAAAGATAAAGCAATAGAGGTATGCAAGGCCAGGTTACTTGCGACTATGTAGGTGATGTTAACAAAGCTTCTGTACTTTGTAGAATCAAAGGGATCTACTAAAAGATTAAAACAAAATATAAGTAATATATCTTTTTTTATTTTATTTTATTGGTGCACTGTATTCATACATCATAGTGGGATACAAACTTTTGTAGACATACATGCACACATCGCCCAGTCAGCCCCCACCCGATCCCCACCCCATTCTCTCCCCATCCCTCCCTCCCATGCTTGGCTTAGTGGTTGACATCTAGTATTATAGCAATTTATCCAAAATTAAAAATGATAATCTCACATAACAGTTTCATTTGTCTGATACCAAGCTTTTGATGTCTTAAAGATAACATTTCAATATTTCTTTTTGCTTTCTTTCTTACCATAGAATATTTTTTTCTTTTTTTTAGGTGAAACTATCATATATTTATTTTTCAGAAAAAAATCTATCCTGATATGGAATATGGACTCTAGATACCCAAAACAATCTCGAAGCAAAAACAAAGCTAGAAGATGTATATTTTCTGATTTCAAACCATATAAAGCTACAATAATTGAAACAGTGTAGTACTGTTCTAAAGGCAGATATATAGACCATTGGAGTTAAATACAAGCCTAGAGTTAACTTCTTCCCTATATTGTCAAGTTATTTTTGACAAGGTTTCCACGAAGATTTGGTGGTGGAAATAATAATCTTTTAACTAAATATTGTTGAAAAATAATAATTACATGGAAAAGAATAAAATTGGACCCTTACCTAATCCCAAATACAAGTATTAACTCAAACTAGATAAAAGACCTAAATATAAATCTTAAGACTATAAACTTTTAGGAGAAAATCTGGGTCATAAAACCTCACATTGAAATTGGCAGTGATTTCTTGGATATGATTTCAATGGCACAGGCAACAGAAGAATATACAAACTCCCTAAAAAATAAAAGAAAATATTGTATATCCAAAGACAATGTAAACAGAGTTAAAAGTTACTAATAGAATTGGATAAAATATTTCCAAATGCTATATCTGAAGGTATATTAATATTCCAACTAGAAATCCTAAAAATTAACAAAATAAAGGCAAACAATACAATTTAGAGATAGGTAAAAGACTAACATAAATAATGAATCTCCACAGATAACCAATCTTAGTTGTCTGTTGGATGGAAACTCTTGTTTCTCTGGTTCTGGTGAGTGTTACCTATTTCTTCTTTGTAGTTAATCTCTTTGAGTATTTTCTCTAGCGCTGGTTTTGAAGACATAAATTCCTTCAGTTTCTGTTTGTCATGGAAGCTTCTTATTTCTCCATCTAATTTGATAGAAAGTTTTGCTGGATAGGAAATTTTTGGCTGGAAGTTGTTTTCTTTCAGAGTTTGGAATATGTTACTCCAAGCCCTTCTGGCTCTCATGACTTAGTTTGGGAAGTCTGGAGTGATTCTAATTGGTTTGCCTCTGAATGTCACTTGGCCTTTTGTTTTTGTTGCCTTTAAGATTCTCTGCTTGGCTTCCACATTGGTCATTTTGACAATTATATGGCGTGGGGATCCTCTTCTCGGATCCTGTCTAAAGGGAGTTCTATAAGTTTCCTGGATCTGTGTATCAACCTCTTGCTCTATATTTGGAAAATTTTCTGCTATTACTTCCTTGAAGAGATTGTTGATCCCTTTGGTATCACTTTCTTTTCCCTCCTCTATTCCAATTATTCTTAGGTTAGCTCTCTTAAGATGGGCCCATATTTCTTCAATGTCAGATTCCTGCTGTTGGATATCTTTTTCTAGATTAGAAACTATGCATTCATTTTTGGATTGCTCATCTTCTAAGAGCGAGATTCTGTTCTCCATGTGGTCTAATCGGTTGTTTGTGCTTTGAATTGAGGCCTTTACTTCATTAATTGCATCCTTTATCTCTTTTTGGCTCTCTCTGAGTTCTTTTCGAAGCACCTCTATTATTTCTACAGTTATTTTCCTGATTTGATCTTCTAGAAATCTCTGATTTTCTGTTTTATCAGGTTCTGATGTTGTGGGGTTGTGCACATTCATTACTTCAGTGTTATTCCTCTTTCCCATGATTTCGGAGGTTTGTGCCTTCTCTGGGTTCTTCCCTTGGGTCACTATGGCTTCACTTAAGGTGCTCTGGATCTCGAGTCTGTATTATCTCAGACCCTACTACTCCTTTACTGGGTTGTATCAGAGAGTCTCCGACCCAGGGAGTCGATAGAGGCTGCTTTAAACTATGGGGGGTGCCAGGTTGCACGCTCTCCTATGGTGTGATATCTCTGCCACCACCACTCCCTCACTGGGTCAAGTCCCAGGAGGCACAATACTGGGATTTCTCCTCTGTGGCCCGCAATTTGACTCACTGTTCTTGAGTACGTAGATGTAGCTGTACTGGACTCGGTGAATTCACTGCTGCTGCCGCCGCCGGTGGCAATATGGCGCTTCTGCCACGCCCTTGGCCATGAGGCTGGCGTATTTTTTCTTCTCTGGTTTTGATTTCCACTCTGAATCCCTGCAGCGTGTGCTGAGCTCAGCCACTGGGAGCTTTAAATGCTGTCTGCGCCGAAAGATCCCGCCTGGCTGTTCCGCATCGGCTCACCTCGGCTTGCTGTAGCCATCCACTGAGTTCGCCACTGCCGCCGGCAGTATGGCGCTGCTGCCGCGTCCTCGGGCGCGTGTGTCTCCTCTGTGGCCCTGAGCTCTGTTCTCAGTCCGCTTTCTCTCTGGAGCCTGGTGGTTTTTTTGTTTTTCTGGTGATGGTGTTTTCTGGCTTGAAAGGCGCTCTTTTTGTGGTAATGGAGATTGGTTGTTAGCGGGACTCTTAAGCCCCGCTTTTCTCGGTCGCCATCTTCCCGGAAGTAGTAATATATCTTTTTGAAAGCAAAAAGTAAACAGAAGATATGCAAAATTTGAAAAAAAAAAAAAAGAAAACCACATGAAATAGGTCTGACCTGTCAAAAAGCCATTCAGTTTATCATGGGTCTGTGCTAGGATCTCGAACTAAGAAGGATAATTCCTGCCCTTGTAAAGTTTACAGTCTTCTGCAGAGATACTGATTTATCAGGTGAGATGGCAAGTCAAGATGGTTAATGAGATGGGAAGTGAAGGAAAAGGTAGACCAAGTATGGTATCTAATTTCTGCTGTTGGGCAGAAAGTGGATAGTAGAGTCATCTGCTGAAATGGGAATATTAAAGGTAGAGTATGTTTAGCTTGGGGTGGACAATAAATTACACTTTGGACATTCATTCATTCAAGAGACATTTATTTTTACAAGCTTAGAATAGATATCTATGATATATGTCCAGCAGGGATCTGAATATCTATGTTAGAAACTAAAAAAAAAAAAAAAAAAAAAATCTGAGTGTGGTGGCACATGCCACTTCTCCCAGCATTTGGGAGGCTGAGACAGGAGGATCATGGTTTGCAAACAGCCTCAGCTACTTAGTGAGGCACTTTACGGTCAGTGAGACCCTGTTTCAAAATAAAGAATAAAAAATACAGCTGGAGTGTAGCTTGGAGGTAGAGCGCCCCTGAGTTCTATCCCCAGTATTGTAAAAAAAAAAAAAAAAAAAAAAAAAAAAAAAAAAAAAATCTCAACAGGAAATGTCCTTTTTTATTCTTACCATGAAAATAATGCAATGCACAAGGCCTGTATCAAAAGCAAGTATCTATTCTTATTCAACAAGTACTTGGTACCTACTTATGAACACACTGACCAAAACTGACCTCAAAGAGTTTACATTCCAACAATCCCTGCTAGAACTCAACAAGCACACACTCAACATGCCTGCAAGGGCTCTTTGCTGCCAGAAGTGGCTCCCTCACTGCATCCCTCAGCATGCCACGCTTCTATAAGGGAAATCATCACAACTGCACATACTACTCTAGGTAGGGAATTTTGCCAAAATTTTGCAGAAAAAGGGATTTTTTTGGATTATAAAAGTGTCAAAAAGAAAGTCACATCTTATGGACTGGAAAATGAGAGGTTTGGGAAGTCAGAAACTATGTTCTCTTTCATGGAAAGAAGACCTCCCCCTCCAGTTCCTGAGAAGTAGTGTGGAAAATACTGTATATCATCTTTGCCATGTTGCTGGCAGAACAAATAAATATGTTCTCAATGAGTCTACATCTCAGCGTCTTATGAGTAAAACATTCTGGGCTAGGATCTGTGCCCCAGAAATGACCAGATGTTAAAACTCCAACTGCAATGCAGGGACAACTCCCCCGAATCTGAACATAAAACATGGAGCAATAATCCTGGAACAAAACAGGTAATAGTTAGGGGTTATAGTACTAAGTCCTGGCTTGGCCTATAAACAGATAGTGTGTGTGGGTTGGGTGGTGGATCATTTCCTTTGAGCTAGGGGAGTATGAGCTAACAGTAAAGAGAAAATATCTTCATTTGTTTTCTTACCCTAAAGCCCATGGGATGGGTCTCCCAAGTTCAGGGCCCTGTCCATAGATATTCACCTACAGTTTTTATGATCCTTAGGTGTGGCCTAGGACTTCCAATGGCCTAGGCCCAGGTGCAAACATTATTTTTTTTTTTTGAGGCACAATAGTCTATAAAACCTGGGTAGTTCTCTACCCAGACTGTGAGTGGCAACTATAGGATAAGGACAGAGAAGTATAAAGCATAATTAGTTTAGTCACTCAAATAAAAAGTCATACATTAGATAATATATACAGCAGTTATCTGAGGGCATGGTCCTTAGTAAGTACTCAATAAGTATCAACTATTATACACTGAAAGAGATATATTCATATATGTACTACTTGAGGGAACTTTCCAGATAGTAACTCTGCTTTCTGGACCACAAGAAGATCAAGGCTCCTGAGCCTAGAGAGGCAGAGGTCATTCCCCTGAATGTCATTTCCACAGCACTGTCAATATTACAGGGAAATGCCAAGCCAGGAGATCATGACCTAAGATCATGACCAGTAAACGATGGGCAAGCTGGGGCTAGAGAGAAGAGAAAGGGGAAGAGGGCACCAATACTATCAAAAATGGCAAAGAGGGGGCTAGGGATGTAGTTCGGTGGAAGAACACTTGCCTAGCATGAGTGAAGCCCTGGGTTCAATTTTCAGTACCACATACACACACAGAGAAGGGGAGGGGGAAAGAATGGCAAACAGAAGAGGCCAAAGTGGAGCAGGATTTCCTGGGGTAAAGAATTCACAGTATGCCCATGAAGGTACAGGAGGGCCCTTTCAACACATCTTCCTTCCTGGTATTTTGCTATTCATCCCAAAGTTCTTCCTGCATTCTTGCCAGAAGGCCGAGCTGAAAAGGAGTCCCTCTTTGTCCTCAATCTCAGATTCAGGTTTTTTCACCTTGGCCTTACAACATTTGTGTTTCCTTAATTGCTGCCACCTCTTTCAATCTCCTGAAATCACCTTCTCAGGTCATGCCATCAGGGGAGTGAGAAGATGGCCTTTCCTGTGGGGCATCCTAACAGGCTTGCTTGCTTGCTTTTGACACCTCCTTTACATGTCTAATTCTATGCTGCCAGTCAACGCAAAACACAAATGCCTAGTGTGATGGCACTTGCTCTCGTGTCTCATTTGGCCTCAGAAAACAAAGTATTAATAAGTTTACTTAAAATAAATCATTTTTTAGACAGCCAGGAAATTGTCTTTCCTAAAATTAATTTATTTCACTCTGGAGGATTCACTCACAAATTTCCTCACTCTCATAATAATTTGTAGCACATTAAACTTTTGAAAACAGGTTGCTTGATAGTATGAAAATGAAAATTTTATAAGATGAATTAAGAAAGATTATGTAAATTACAAAGAGATTGATAATTATATAAAATGAAAATAAGTGGTCCATATATTAAGGAAACACAAAATTTTGAATGGATTCTCTAAATGGAAAATAGTCTGAGTCCTAAAAGATGAAAACCTACCTCTCACCATTAGGTCCCACTCTATTGATTAATTTTTCCATGGCTTCTTCTGTCTCCTTCAGTTTTTCTTGAAGTTGGGCAAGCTCAAAATTGGCTGGAAAACAAGATCAATCTAAGAACCATCATACACAACTCTCT
The DNA here is from genome assembly GCF_963383645.1 of Muscardinus avellanarius. Classification (NCBI taxonomy): domain Eukaryota; kingdom Metazoa; phylum Chordata; class Mammalia; order Rodentia; family Gliridae; genus Muscardinus; species Muscardinus avellanarius. The sequence continues at coordinate 183,822,913 of NC_137786.1, forward strand.
AAGCCCTTTTACAAAACACTACTGGATGTGATACTCTATGATAGTCCAGACAGGTTCTGGGACTCAGAAGACCAAGAACCTCTATAGTTTAATCCAATCAGAACAAACACATGATTTCCCACAATGCTTTTGACAAGCCCCTTCTTTCTAGGTAGTAAACTTTTCACAGGTTATTTTTCCTAATTATTCTTGTCTGTAAATTCTTAAGAGGAAAGAGCCATGCTGCGTAAATTCATTTGCCAGAAAGCACCAAATATTATAGCTGGGCAATAAATATCTGATGATGTCTCAAGAGTTCAAATGTTAAACTCTTTCCCTAGAGCTAATAACTGATTTTGGCAATGATGTAATTTCTCTGCCTCAGTTTTCCTGTCTGTGAAATATAGTTATTTACTACCAATATTTTCAAGTGTGGGCATGAGACGTACCCATTCCAAATGTGAAACATTAATTTGTCAATGTATAAAAAAGTGAACTGGTAGTTTTGTACTTTTTGTAGTATCATTCCTATAAAAGCCCAACATCAATATGAACACTTCAGAGAATTCCCAGAGCTAAAGTAAAAATAGCATCAAATTAATTTGGAGCAACTTTTGAGAAATGCTTTTAAGACATACACACAGATTATTCCTCTGGGCTGTTACAGCTATCTGAATCAATGGCACTTGTGAATATACTGGGAAGGGGCACTTACTAATTTTTCTGGGGGTGTTCCCAGATGTGGCAGTAGAGCATTTCCGATCCTCTGCAGTTTTCCCCCTTGAGAGCTGAGAATCGAAGGAAGTACAGCACATTAACAGCAGCTCAGAACCTCAAAGCCATGGAATCCCTCATATTAAATTAAAAAAAAAAAGGCTAGGAGACAAAAACTAAGACAGAAATCAAATCAAATACCAATATTAGAGAAACATAGTGTTGTTGTTTTTTTAAGAAGCCACTGAAAGACTTGGAAAGTATCCAAGTAAAAATTATCAAGACACAAGGAAAATAAAATCTCTCTACAGGCTGTATGCCTGTCCATGCTCATTTAAAAGGAAATGCAGAGCACCCACAAGTTTACTTGCAGGCTTAACTCGGGCTGCCTGCAGAAATCCTGGGCAAGAAGGAACTCAAATCATCTAATCTCACTCTAGTTAGGTCAAAGAGAAGCTTTTGCCTCCACTTCACAGTGCTCAGGTCCAGGGCCTACGAAAGCCTGCCTGGAGGTGGAACTTCACTGGGAGTCTGCTTCTAAAAGACCCACACTATGTCTCCTCAGAACTGGGAAATATCAGGCCTAGTTTCAATTCTCTCTTAGAAGAATAGAGAGAATATTAAAAACAGCACATTATATTACTGTGGGGAAAAAGAAAAACAAAATGGTGTTGGTACAATAATCATTTGGCCTTACAGTTGCTACTTGAAAATCACTGTGCCAATCCTAAGAATAATGCCCTTCTGAGAATATTTGTGCCTTTTCTAGTTTGCAAAGATGCTCAGTGCTCTTAGATCTGGCTTTGAGTTAAAGAGCGGGTTAAAGCCCTGACTCTGCCTTTTTAGTTGTAAATTCTGAGGCAACTTGGGCTCTGAGTCAAGGTTTCTCATCTGTAAAACTAAGATAATAGCTGTCCTAAGTCTCTCAAAGAGAAAGCAAGGTTTAAAAAGTCAATGGATTCAAAAGAGTTTTATGAATTTTAAAGGGTTTTAATGTAGATGATGATTTTTATTACAACAATATTAGATTTTCACTGATATAATATGATTATGATGATTCCACTTACCTTAAATAGAATGTACAGTATATATAAAAAAATCCCAAAGCCATAGATTGGAATAATCTGCCCCATCAGGCCTCTTCCACTACCTCCTGCTCCAGTGCCTGCTCCTGGTCCTTTGGCCTTCGCAAATGCTTCTGCAAGATGAGATCTCTGGAAACGAGCCCCAGGGGTCTGGCCATCTGAGGGCGCAGGATGATGATGCATTATAGGTGGAAATCGGCCCAGTTTTCCTGAGAAAACAAATTAATTGGTCTCTATCTCTTCCACTATTTTAAATATAGCTACCATAAAAATACCTCATGCATCAAGGTACAAAGCAGAAGCCAACTCAAACAAGAAAAATAGAAACTTAATTAAAAGGATACAGATGTATCACAGAGATACTAAATATGATGTGGTAATCTCTGGCTGCTCCCCAAACCCATTTTCCCTTCTTTCTGGGTCCAAAGTTAAGCCACATTTTTCATCTTCCCACAGTGTTAAATATGGCCATGTGACTGAATTCCAACTACAGCAATGTAAGGAACAGTGCTAGTTCAATCTCCTATGACCATTTCTTTTCTGCAAAGTAGATGCTAACACCCAGGGAGACCTTGGAAGCCTTACTTGAAAAGGCAGAGAGACTCCATCAACCTTGGTCCTTGAATAACTATGTGCAAAGGCCCTCTTCTGCTTTACCCCACTCACTTAAAAGCTATCTGGACCTGGATATATGACCGAGAAATAAACTTCTGTGTTAGGCTATATACTTCGGAATCTATTTGTTGTTGTTTATATATTTTTTTATTTAGAAACAGGGTCTCTTAAACCAGCGAGGCTGGCTTCGAACTTGCGAGATCCTTCTGTCTCTGCCTCCCAGCACAGGGATTACAGGCCTGTGCCACCTGACTATATGTTGTTCTTTTAAATAACAGTTAATCCCTCTTATTTTATGCAGATAAGGAATTGCAATGTGGCCTTAAAAGAGAACAAAACCAGAAACTAGAAAGCCATCACAATCCAGGACAGTTGCTTTCAAGTTCTAGGTCAAATTCTTTCCTTCTCTTTGGGGCCAGAGACTTTTTGTTTATCTGGGCATATCCTCACTTTCTTGTTTCTTCAGACCATTTTTCTAGCTTCTTTGTACACATAGAAGATGATCATCCCCAAACCTCTCAATTTGCATGTCCTTCAAAAGATTAGCTAAGACTGGTCCTATTTCTAGATTTCTTGAAGGAAGAAAGACTTTCAGGACACAGCTTGAGTGGGTAAGCATCCCTTTCCAAAGAGCTACTGCTGGGCACACAGGCTTCCTGTTGTACAAACGTGATCAAAGGAGTCAACTTTGTGAGTGGCAGAGCACAGAAAAGGGGGTTAGGACATCCATTTTCTTGCATTTTTTCCCCTTCATTAATAGCAGCCAAAAGTCACCACAAGCCTCCTGAGTCATAGGTAAGAAAAAAAGGAAAGACATCTCTTCCAAAGGGCACTTAAATAGACATGTAGAAAACACTAGCGAACAGAACAACTTCCTAAGACAAAACAAAACAAAACAAAGGAACTATAAAGTAAAAAAGTGTTAGATTTGTTCAATAAAGAACAGCATATTTTTAGAAAATTAATAAAAAAGATTTCACAACATTTAAAACTGAAGGGATTGCTGAACGTGGCAGCACATGTTTATGATTCCAGTATTTGAGAGGCTGAGACAGGAAGATCACAAGTTCATGACCAGCCTCAACTACTTAGTGAGGCCCTCTGCAAATTAGTGAGACAATGCTTCAGAATAAAGAACAAAAAATAGTGCTGGGGGTGTAGCTCAGAGGTAGAATGTTCCTGGGTTCAGTCTCAGAAGAAAGGAAGGAAGGAAGGAAAAAAGGAAGGGAGGGAGGGAGGGAAAGATTCCTAGAAGAAAACTGATTAATAGTGGCAGTACCTATTTTTAGACACAAGTACTCTTGAGAAATATATGGACATTACACAAAATCCTGTCTACCTTTTTGGAAAATAACAGAAAACCAACATACAACAGTCCTCTGCTTTATGTCTGGTTTCTTTCTTTTCCTTTCTTTCTTTTTTTTCTTTTTTTTTTTTTTTTTTTTTTTTTTTTGCGGTACTGGGGATAGCTGTCCCCAAACAGTCACAAGAGTGTGCCACCACGCCCGGCTTTTATGTCTGGTTTCAATTTCTGCAGTTTCAATTACCCAGTCAACCATTACTATTCCAAAATAGTAAGTTTTTAAATGCAAATTATTCTAAGTAAGATGATAAAATCTCATGCCACCTCACGTTATACTGCTCCGGACATGAGCCATCCCTGTATTCACAGTATCTATATGTAGGCCACCAGCCCGGTTTATAGAATAAAAATCCAAACAGCATGAAGTTGGTTCTGGAAGAGCTTCCCTGGCTGGATTACATCATGGTGCATTATGGTGGTAGTGCCATGTTGGGAAAAAGAGAGAGCACTCCCAAAGTAGTTAGGGAGTGGCTATCTTTTATTACAACCCTAATCCCTTCCAAGAGTAGCAACCCCAGTGACCAGACCTCCCAGTAGGCTCCACAACCTTTTACCATAGACAGGCTGGTAACCAAATCTCCAACACATAAAACTGCGGGGAAAACTACATCATCATCAGACAAGAAACTCAATGAGTCTTCTAGGAAATTCATGCTACATTTGTACAACTCTGACTGGCAGAACTGACTTCTTTATATTGAGCTGATGATTCAAGAAAGAAAGCACAGATTAGGGTTTCAAAAAAGTGACACTGAGCCGGGTGTGGTGGTGCACACCTATAATCCCTGTACTTGGGAGGCGGAGACAGGAGGATCACACAGGTTCGAGGCTGCTTAAGAGACCCTGTTTCCAAATAAAAATATAAAAAATAGGTGTCTGGGAGTGTAGCCTGGAGGTAGAAGGGTTTCCAGGAACCCCAGTACCACCAAAAAAAAAAAAAAAAAAAAAAGTGATACTGAATGAATGGTGATGAGGCATGAGGTAAAGAAAGCTACATTAAAATGGACTAAAAACAGGTTAGTAATTTTAAAAATCTGTATTAGAATTAAGAAGAGTTTACCATTAACATCAAAGAAGTGTCAAAACAGTAAATATATCATTTTCAAAGGTAGAAATTTGGAGAGCAATGGAATATACAGGATTGATGGTAAAGATAAATTTTATATCTCAGTAATCTAGGCATTTTTATATTTGATATAACAGTTCACATATTTGCTACTGAACACTTAATGTGTCAAGCACTGTCAGATGCTGAGATTAAAATGATAAAACAACAGTCCAGTATTTAAAGAGTTTACAGATAAAGGAGAGCGTAGTTACAGCAACATGGTGACTGCCTGACCCATCACATCCAACAGCTTTCTCACTTCTCACTCTTTTTTTTTTTTTTTTTTTTTTGTGGGTCTGGGGATGGAACCCAGGGCATTCTACCTCTGAGCTATACCTCCTGCCCTATTTTTTATTCTTTATTTTAAAACAGGGTCTCACTAAGTTGTGGAGGGCCTAAGTAGCTGAGGCTGTCCGGGAACCGCCATCCTCCTGTTTCAGCCTCCTGAATGCTGGGATTATAAGCGTGTGCCACCACTCCCGGCTCACTTCTCACTCTTAAGACTTCTCTGCAACACGAGGAAGTGACTATCAACTATTAAATATTGATTATTCAATAAATATTAAATTACTTTGAGTAAATCCTTGTAAGATTTTCCTGTGTTCTGTCACATCACTTTCATTCTTCTTTAATCCATCCCGCCCCAGATTTCTGTATCATTTTCTGTTCTTCTTTATCCTTTTTCTCTTCCAAATTCATTTCTTCTCAAGGAATCTATTATACTTTGTAGAAGGTACAGCTCTAGTTGTGACTTTTCCCCTAAGCTCTTTTATCTCTAACTCCAATTATTATACATGTCTTTTGGAATGCCTATCATTTCAAATTTAAAAATGAAACTCATTTTTACCTTCCAAAAGGTAAACATTTTTATCTGGTCTCCTCCTGTATTTTTCTTTGTAGATTCCTTCTCTTAGAATGTTAGGCTTGAAACCTACCACCTCTGCTACCTGTAACCAAGGGAACACTTGAGACAGTAGGCTAGTCAGAATGCTGAAAATGGAAGAGATTTTTCTCTTTGTAACATTAATTGGCCTCAATAAGGAGCAACCGCACCTTTTGATCTTAGTACTGACATGCTTCTTAGAGCTGAATGAATATTTCAGAAGGTTTTAAAACTTGATGACAATAAAACATTTGGAAATTTCTCCTGGATTAAAAAAGTTCATTACGAAGTATGCCAGGTAGGAAGACTGACATACCTACTACCCAGATTTAACTGAAGCCTCTTGTACTGCCTTGTCCTCACCTCTGAGCCACAGAAACAGCTCTGAGCTTGTTGCTCATTATCGTTGTCACTGAACAAGAGAAAACCATCCTGAAAATGCATTGTCAGGCCATGTTGCGTTGGGTGATCATAGTGTACTTGAACAAATAAAGATGGGCACATCGTCCTTATGCAATAGTTTTACAGAACCACTACTGTATATATAGTTAGCTGCTGACTGAAATGTCCGCACACAGCACATGACTGTACAGAATGTGCTTTTAGACTCTTGTACATAAGTATATATCCAGGAACTACATACAATATTGACTTGAATGTCTTAAAACTTTATAAATGGAGAGTATTTATGGGTACACAACAGTGAGAATATACTTATTCCACTGAACAATATACCAAAAATGGTCAAAATAGCAAAATTCATGTTATATATATTCTACCACATTTTTTAAAATTTCACCTCACAATATCCTTCTCTACTAATTCTCCAGTTGCTGAACATTTAGATAATTTTATTTTTCATATTATAGATTATTTTACTTGATAGCTACAATATGAATAGGATTGATGGGCTTTTATTTACTTTTAAAAAGCAGATATAAAGGTCAGAATAATGATACTATAACATTAAAATCTGCAGGGGTTTCAATGTAGAAAATAGCTGTGTGACTACCTCTACTTAAATATTCTATAAAATAGGACTTGACTAAATCCCAATGGTTTACTGAAAGCTTTCTCCATATTTAGGTTAATTATTAAATTTAAGTTAGCATCATTAAAGCTTTACCAAAAACTTAATGGATTTTACAGCATGGTGCTCTACTTTCCCTTGTTAATAACCACTCCTACTGCTAAAAAACAAAACCACTCCAGCACTGTTAACAAAGGAGCTTTCTGAAAGCAACATTAAAGCATCTGCAGCATTTCATTCTTGGGGCAAACAAATCAATAAAGAACTGTGTGTGTTTATACTTCTGATTACCACAGTTCAAGAAAGGTCCTAATGGGGCAACTCAATCAATAAAACACTGTATGTGTTTATATTTCTGATTACAGCAGTTCAAAAAAGGTCTTAATGGACCAGTTCCTTAGATATAGCACCTTCTCCCTAAACACTTAATTCAACATTACTTAAGCTGGAAGCTCTATCTCCCTCTTTCCTCAAAGGACTCCATCTCCTTGCATTCCTCTCCTACCCAACAAGCTTTGCTGTCCACTGCTTTCTCATCTTTATCAACCTCCCCACAACTAATACACCACATATTACTAAGAGAGATGATTATCTAAGTTGCTAGCACAGGGCCTGGTTCATGCATTCAATCAATATCCATCACCTATCACTGTTTTGTTACCAAAGTAATCTCCTAAAGCATAATTGCAACTGGTCTTGTCACTTCTCTGATCAAAGGCTTTTAATACTTTCCACCAATAGCAAGAGGCTGTGTTGCAGCAAAATGGGGGTGAGTACAAACTTTTCAATCAGTTATTGGTTAAGATCCTGGCAGTGCCTCCAACTATTTAAGTAGAAGTTAAACTACCCTTTCTAGAGTTCATCTTGACTTTCTGTAAAATGTATATACAATATATAACAAATTTTCAGAGTTATTACGAGGATTACAAATTAATCAAGACCCTTCCCTATTGAATTACCTAACCAGTCCTAGAAGTGGCAAAATTGAGAGTTGGCTGGATAATGATAAAAATAAAAATAAAAAAATTAAAAAAAACATTTTTAGTCCTGCAAGTGGCTGGGCTAAATATTGAGATTCCAATAAAAGTCAACAGACAGTGTAATTCATCCAGACCAATTCAACAAAGAAAGCACATGTAAGGCGGGTGTGCTGGCACATGCTTGTAATCCCAGCATTTGGGAGGCTGTTGCGGTTCGCAGACAGCCTCAGCTACTTAGCGAGGCCCTCCTCAGTGAGACCCTGTTTCAAAATAAAGAATAAAAAATAGAGCAGTGGGTGTAGCTCGGGGTCAAATGCTTCTGGGTTCCATCCTCATACCCGCAAAATAAAAAGAAAAAAAAGAAAGAAAGAAAGCACATGTACAACCCAGTGAATGCCCCATGGAGAACACACACAAAACTAAAATGCAGAGCACTTTATTCAAGAAATTCTTTGTTTTTGTCCTCCGGCAGAGACCACCAGGAACCTACCTGTAGTTGAACAAGTTGGGTTTATTATTAGTTGCTGCAAGGAAGGATGTACTCTGTTGGGAACTGTGGGGGCATTTCAGTAAGATGGTGTTAGAAAAACCTTATTACAGAATTGGGGCTTGTTAGGATTTTGCAGTGTGAATTATTCTCATGGTTAGTTGAATGGGTAGTGATATCCTTCACCAAAATGGAGGAATAGTCTAGATTAAAGGGGAAAGAGTATGAGTGCAAGAATTTGAAAACTTGTTAGGTGCTTTGAAGAAAGTTAGGGCTTTCTCTGGATTGGATGCTGAAGGAAGTGCACCAAATTCATGACGGAGTATCTTCATTTTGTGTTTTTGTGATACAGAGGCATTCTACCTCCAAGCTACACCCCAGCCTTTCCCACTTCCTTTCAGTTCTATTTTAAAATATGTGATTATATATTTATATTTCCTGGAGACTGAACTCAGGGACAGTCTACCTATAAGATATACTCCCAGACCTACTTTATTTTGAAGCAGGGTCTCATGAAGTTGCTGAGACTGTCCTCGAACCTGTGATCCTCCTGTCTTAGCCTCCCAAGTACTGGGATTACAAGTATGCGCCACCACCTCTGGCTTAAAAGGCCTTTAAATTTTTTATTCCCTCAACCCAATGTTGATCAACTCCCTCGCTCCAGTGCCTGTACTCTCCTCTTTGGGACCCACTCTCAACTCCAAAGTGAGTTAGCAGCATATCCTTTCTACCCATAGCACAGCAAGAAACTTAATCAAGTCATTAAGATGAATGGATAAGATTGCTGGAAAACCTGGGTGGGGGTAGGGTAAAGTGGAGAGGCCCTCAAAACATGAGAATTTTTTTCCATGGACAGTGGGATGTGAGGATAATGTCTGGAACTGGTGTGATCATTTTTGCCATCCTGAGAGAGTCGCAAGAGCCTGGAGCCAACTTGAGAAGGAATCCAGAAGTGAGAGGAGACAGAAATATATTCAGCACCTTGAGACTGAGTTTCTGGATCTAACCACACTGGATGCTAGTTCCCAAACAGGCTCTTTTCATTTAGATAAGGCAAAAAAAAAAAAAATCTCCTTTCCATCTAAAGACAACTCAAACTAAATTTATCACTTGCCATGAGCACTACGAGAAATGAGCCCAACAGCACTGACTTCCGCTTATGATGCCTCACCTGGGCTACCACAGTGACGTTCTCCCTCACCAAGGATCACGATGTAGCCTCTGCACCGCACCAGGCCGTCCTTTCTCCAATCACACTGAATGTTTCTCTCCTATGCACAACTTTTTTTTTCTTTCTTTTTTTTTCTTTTATTTTGTTTATTGGTGCACTGTATTCATACATCATAGTGGGATACTGCCGCTTTCAAGCACGACACCGGAGACGATCTTCTTCGGACTCTTTATTATCCCAGGCTCTTACATACTCTTCTCCTCTCCGCTCCCCGCTCCCCGCTTATATATCCCAAGCAGCCAATCAGCACTTAGATCACTCGCTCCATGCAAAATTAGCTCATTTGTTACAAACAGTGGTATGTAGTGTTCCCGTGCGCCCCATGCTCCGGTTACCGGACTTCCTGAAAGTTGTTTACTGCTTAATGGGCCTCACAGAGCTTCCGCTCGGCGCTATTTTTAGGTCTTCGAGCTAGCAGGCAATGGGTGGGGCTCTTCACAGTTCCCCCTTTTTGTTTTTAAGCAGAAGAGGATAGAGGACTCAACCCCTGCTATAGTTTATGCAATTATTTGCCACCACCTTTTTTGCAGGGACGGGCGAGCAATACAGTGGTAACCCGTATGCAGCTGAGCATATCCTCCTTGGGATGCACCCTCCCGGGGTCCCAAGTGCAGTCCTTGCTGACATTCTGCTTTATGATTTTTCCATTGCGGCTAGCCAAACAGTAGGCGATTGTCCTGCTTCAACCGCCATGAAAGCCTGAGCTAGGAGCATCTGATCCTTGGCCCTCTGCAGAAATAAACGTCTCAGGCAACAGAGACATAGAATGCACAGGAAAACAAAACAAAATCCCAATGCTCCCAACCCGGCCCATTCTTTTAGATGGAATGCTGCCTTCTGGATCCGGGACGCCAGCGTTTGGGCCACTTTGGGGTCGATTCGGGTGGTGTTGACCTTGATGATTTCAGCACGTAATTGTTCGGTCGATTCGGGTGGTGTTGACCTTGATGATTTCAGCACGTAATTGTTCGGTGAGTTTATCAAACTCCCAGCTCCAGTTGCCCCATTGTTGCTCACTCCATACTGGTTTTGTCCAGATCAGCATGGTGATCAGGTGTATCCATCCCTGAGGCGCCATCTTGCGATATTATTTGACGAGTCAGTCTCTCTGGGATCCAAATCGGATCGGTTCCGTCCTGTGGGAAAACACAAACAGAGCCTCTGGCCCATGTGAGTACCGGATCAGGTCCCTTCCATTTTCCGGTGAGGACATCTTTCCATTTTACCATATCATGGGGAATACTAGAAGGACAAAAATGGCGATCTGCGGCCGATTTGCCATTAATATCTAAATTTAAAAAATTTAAAGTAAAAAGTGCCAAAGATAATCGCTGCCTTGGTTTCAGATTCTCACCTATTCCCCCTTTTTGTTTTATTAGACATTCTTTTATTGTGCGATGGGCGCGTTCAACAATGCCCTGTCCTTGAGGATTATATGGAAGGCCATGTTTTAATGTTACGCCCATCTGTTTACAGAAAGACTGAAATTTTTGTGAGGTATAAGCCGGACCATTATCAGTTTTTATTTCTTTTGGCACATTCCATGCTGCCCAAGCTTCAAGACAATGAGCGATAACGTCACGAGTTTTTTCCCCTGTGTGAGTAGAAGCATATATAATTCCAGAAACAGTATCAACAGAAACATGTACATACTTAACAGAGCCAAATTCAGGTATATGGGTTACATCCATTTGCCATAAATGTAAGGGGAGCAACCCACGTGGGCAAACACCAACATTAGAAGAGGGGATAAAGGGTGCACAAGTACCACAGGCCTTGATGATGTCACGGGCTTGACAACGAGGAATTTTAAATTTAATCTGTAAAGTTTTAGCATTTACATGAAACTGGCGATGAAAATCTTGTGCCCGTTGAAGTGGGGTGAGAGAGAAAATCATGGGCATCTTCGTAAGCTTATCTACATAATCATTACCTTGGGCAACAGGCCCTGGTAAGCCTGTATGTGCCCTAATATGTTGTACATAAAAGGGATTTTTCCTCATCAAAATTAAATGTTGAATTTTAGATGCCAAGTAGTGGATGGGCGTATGTGTTGATATTTGCCCCGCACATTCAAGGGACTTTATCATCTCTACAGCATAGGAGGAGTCCGATAACAAATTAAAGGAAGAATCATATCTCTCAAACACTTCTAATATAATATTTAGTTCAACTAGCTGAGGTGATATATGCTGATATTGAACAACTATGGGTTTTTGTCCTTCTATCATAAAAGCTCCAAGGCCAGATTTTGATCCATCAGTAAAAATATTGATAGCGAAGGGTATAGGTGTTCTTCTGGTTATGGTTGGAAAGATAATAGGATGTTGAGTTGCAAAATGTAATATAGGATCTTTAGGTAAGTGATTATCTATCTCTCCATTAAACACACATCGTAATATAGCCCAATCATCCAGGGAGGTTTGTAAAATTAATATTTGGTGTTTACTATAGGGAACAATAAGCTTATTAGGGGTTTGGCCAAAATGTTGAATACATTGCTGTATGGCAAGAACAGCAACCTTTGCCACCATAGAGGGATAATACTCAATAACCTTTTGAGGAGATAGTTTAGGATGAATCCATAATAGAGGTCCTTGTTGCCATAAGACCCCAGTGGGTTGGAGCTCAGTAGCCAGTATGCATGCCCAAATAGAATCCCTCGGTGAAATGCGCTTAAGGGAAGCCTTAGTTAAAGCTTGTTCTACCAAACTTAAGGCTTCCCGGGCTTCAGCAGTCAGCATTCTAGGAGAGGTTAAGGAAGAATCTCCTTTGAGGATATCATATAAAGGTTTTAGCATAAAATTTGGGATTCCTAAAGCAGGACGTATCCAATTAATATCTCCTAATAACTTTTGAAAATCATTTAAAGTGTGTAACTGGTCTGTACGAATGGTGGCCTTTTGAGGCGTGACAAAATTGGGATAAAGAATATTTCCCAAAAAATGGGTGACGGTGCCCTTTTGAACCTTTTCAGATGCTATAACTAAACCCTTTTCCTCAAGGGCTTTAACAAGCACACAATACGCTTCATCCAGTACCTTTTCATTTTCACAGGCTAATAGGATATCATCCATATAATGGAGACAACGCAATGGAGGGAATTTATCCCTAACAGGTTGTAAGGCAGCATCCACATATAGTTGACAAAGAGTGGGGCTATTCGCCATACCCTGGGGGAGCACTCTCCACTCATATCTCTGGTCAATTTGCTCTTGGTTTAGGGAAGGCACAGTAAAAGCAAAACGTGGGGTATCTAGAGGATTTAATGGTATAGAGAAAAAGCAATCTTTTATATCAATCACTATAATTGGCCAGAATTTTGGAATAGTTGAGAGAAGGGGGAGTCCACGTTGGACTGGTCCCATAACTTGCATTTGTTCATTTATGGCTTGGAGATCATGTAATAGTCTCCATTTTCCTGATTTTTTCTTTATTACAAATATAGGGGTATTCCAGGGTGATGTGGATGATTGGATATGTCCTAATTTTAGTTGTTCTTTTACTAACTCTTTTGCTGCTTCCAATTTTTCACGGGGGAGAGGCCACTGGGAAACCCATACTGGATCCCCCGTCTTCCAAGTGATGGGAATTGCCTCCCCAGTGGCTACTCCACAAAACCCAATCCCTGTTTAGTGTTTTGTCCTTCAGTGGGGACAGGGCTCCTCCGTCCCTGTAGGTTTCGCCCTAATCCAAATGATGGATGAAAACCTTGCTTGTTAAACATATGTAGCGCCTGGGGAGAATATTCATTATGTAATCGGAATCCCATGTCCAGAAGTAGATCTCGACCCCACAAGGAGACCGGAATTTCCAGCATATAGGGTGTAAAGGTCCCAGAATGTTTTTCTTGGTCCTCCCAATGAAGGGGTCTAGCACTAATATCAGGTGTTTTAATGTATCCTAATCCTCTAAGCTGTGTGTCAGCCTTTTTTATGGGCCAGGCGGGGGGCCAATCCTTAGAAGCAATTACACTAGTATCTGCCCCTGTATCAAGTAATCCTAGAATCGGCTTTCCCTCCACTTTCAAAGTAATTAAAGGTCGTTTTCCCATATCAAAGGCGAGAGATATTATATTAGTACCAGAGGACCCAAACCCTTTTTCTCCTTGCTGTTCCTTTTTTGAAGGGAAGAGAGAATGTAGACTAGGTAATAATAACAGCTGCGCTATCCGATCACCAGGAGAGATGGCAACAATTCCTCTGGGGGCGGAGACCATAACCTTTATAACGCCCTCATAATCTTGGTCAATAACTCCAGGATGAGTTATTAGGCCTTTCATGGTGGATGATGATCGCCCCAAAACTATGCCCACTGTTTCTGGGGGTAATGGCCCTGACATATCAGTCGACATAATTTGAATTCCCATTCGAGGGGTTAATACCAGCCGGGTGGTGGCACAGAGGTCCAATCCCGCTGAACCGGGAGTGGCTCTCCGGATTCCTTGGGCGGTTGGAGATTGGGCCATTGGGGTGTTTGGTGTGTCTCTATAGCATTGTACATTTGTTGGCCCCCATACTTGTAAGGGCCCTGGGGATGGGGGCCCCGTTTCCCGTTTTTTGACAGCGGGCGACCCTGTCCCGACTGATCATGGGACGGTAGGATATTGCCGTCAATATCCTTAACGGACCGGCACTCTGAGGCGGGATGTCTGCCTTTTCTACATCTCTTACATAGGTCTGGTGGGCTCTTTTGAGAGAGAGAGCCTCGTTTTGGGCAGTCTCTTTTTAAATGCCCTGCCGCCCCACATGAAAAGCAATTTCCTAGTCGGGTGTTGTTATTGCCCTTTTGCCTGCCAGATGCTTGCATGATAGCCGCAGCGAGCCCCGAGTTGGTTAAAGGTCCGCCGAGTTCTCTACATAACTTCATCCATACTTCTAAACCTTTACTTTTATATGGATTTATAGCTTGTTTGCATTCAGTATTACATTGTTCGAAAATAAGCTGTTTAACAAGTGGCATGGCTGCATCGACATCCCCGAATATTCGTCCAGCAGCTTCTACCATCCTAGCCACAAAATCAGAAAAAGGCTCAGTGGGACCTTGAATTATCTTAGTAAGATTGCCTGACACCTCCCCTTTATTAGGCAAACTTTTCCATGCCCTGGTGGCCAAATTGTTTATCTGATCATACACTTGTTGAGGGTAACAGGTCTGGTTGTTAGCAAATTGTCCCTGTCCCAAAAGCATATCCAAATTCCAGGCAGGTTGTCCTGCGGCCTGATTCACCGCTGCTTGCTCTGCTGCGAACTCAATAAGGAAAGCCTTCCAATCTAAATACTGTCCTGGGGTCAAAGCCGCTCGGGCCAAGTTCTGCCAATCTCCAGGGGTCATGGCATACCTGTAAATGCTTTCTAAGGTGGCTACGGTGTATGCAGCATTGGTACCATAAGTCCACACGGACTCAGCAATATGTTTTACAAGCTTATAATCTAAAGGCTCATGATACCGAGGTCCTCCTCCTTGTGGTTGAAACACGGGGAAAGCCTGTCTGGATAGTAACATTTCCGGCTCACGCCATACCTTTTCATTAAAGGAGCGGCCTCCGCTTTGTCCTGGAGCTGAGGGATTATAGGGCGGAGGAACAGAGCCCTGCGAGGGGCCCGTAGCTAGGGTTAATCTGCTGACTTCCTCCTCTATTGCCGCAAGTTCCTCGTCCGAGTCCCCCTCCCCTTCAGAGCCTAGTTCACTAGCTGGGTGAGAGGAAGTGGACCGTTCCTCTTTTAACAGATCAAGTGCCACTTGTCCCTCTCGCACTAGCGGTTTGTAGTATTTCTGCTCCAAACATGCCCTGACGAGGCGCCACAAAGGATAAGTTCCTCCCGTGACTTGATTGTTTTTCTCTGCCCTTTTAATATCCTTCCCTAACTTATCCCAACTTGCCAGGGTCAAGTTTCCTGATACTGCAAACCAAGGGGCCACCTCATCCACTTGGCTCAAAAAACCCTGAATAGTCTTATCCCTAAGTTTTAACCCCTTTCCGTTTAATAAGGCTTTTAAAGCCTTTTGTATTGGATGAGATGGATTATTTCCCATACCTATTCAGCCTCAGGTCCAGCCTGAGAGTATACTACCCTATAAATCCTCCCCTCAAAGGAGCTCCCCTTCGTCCTCAAACGGAGTTGGGAAAGAACAATCTTATGATCCTCTACTTTGTAGAGCCTCCCTCTTCACAGGAGAACTTACCAGCCGGCTGCCCTGGAAAGTCCAAAGTTCTGACCGTCTCGTTGAGAGAGATTCCCCGTACGGGCCACCACTTGCCGCTTTCAAGCACGACACCGGAGACGATCTTCTTCGGACTCTTTATTATCCCAGGCTCTTACATACTCTTCTCCTCTCCGCTCCCCGCTCCCCGCTTATATATCCCAAGCAGCCAATCAGCACTTAGATCACTCGCTCCATGCAAAATTAGCTCATTAGTGGTATGTAGTGTTCCCGTGCGCCCCATGCTCCGGTTACCGGACTTCCTGAAAGTTGTTTACTGCTTAATGGGCCTCACAGAGCTTCCGCTCGGCGCTATTTTTAGGTCTTCGAGCTAGCAGGCAATGGGTGGGGCTCTTCACAGGATACAAACTTTTGTAGACATACATGCACACCTCACCCAGTCAGCCCCCACCCCATTCCCTCCCCATCCCTCCTTCCCATACTTGGCTTAGTGGTTGACATCTGGTATTATAGCAATATATCCAAAATTAAAAATGATAATCTCACATAACAGTTTCATTTGTCTGATACCAAGCTTTTGATGACTTAAAGATAACATTTCAATATTTCCTTTTGCTTTCTTTCTTACCAGAGAATATTTTTCTTCTATTTTTTTAGGTGAAACTATCATATATTTATATATTTATTTTTCAGAAAAAAATCTATCCTAATATGGAATATGGATTCTAGATACCCAAAACGATCTTGAAAAAGAACAAAGCTAGAAGATATATATTTTCTGATTTCAAACCATATAAAGCTACAATAATTGAAGCAGTGTAGTACTGTTCTAAAGGCAGATATATAAACCATTGGAGTTAAATACAAGCCTAGAGCTAAATTCTTCCCTATATTATCAAGTTATTTTTGACAAGGTTTCCACGAACATTTGGTGGTAGAAATAATAATCTTATAACTAAATATTGTTGAAAAATAATAATTACATGGAAAAGAATAAAATTGGACCCTTACCTAATCCCATATACAAGTATTAACTCAAAATAGATAAAAGACCTAAATATAAATCTTAAGACTATAAACTTTTAGAAGAAAATCTGGGTCATAAAACCTCACAACATTGAAATTGGCAGTGATTTCTTGGATATGATTTCAATTGCACAGGCAAGAGAAGAGTATACAAACTCCCTAAAAAATAAAAAATATTGTATATCCAAAGACAATGTAAACAGAGTTAAAAGTTACTAATAGAATTGGATAAAATATTTCCAAATGCTATATATGAAGGTATATTAATATTCCAACTAGAAATCCTAAAAATTAACAACAATAAAGGCAAACAATACCATTTAGAGATAGGTAAAAGACCAATCATAAATAATGAATCTCCACAGATAACCAATCTTAGTTGTCTGTTGGATGGAAAATCTTGTTTCTCTAGTTCTGGTGTGTGTTACCTATTTCTTCTTTGTAGTTAATCTCTTTGAGTATTTTCTCTAGCGTTGGTTTTGAAGACATAAATTCCTTCAGTTTCTGTTTGTCATGGAAGCTTCTTATTTTTCCATCTAATTTGATAGAAAGTTTTGCTGGGTAGGAAATTTTTGGCTGGAAGTTGTTTTCTTTCAGAGTTTGGAATATGTTACTCCAAGCCCTTCTGGCTCTCATGACTTGGTTTGGGAAGTCTGGAGTGATTCTAATTGGTTTGCCTCTGAATGTCACTTGGCCCTTTGTTTTTGTTGCCTTTAAGATTCTCTGCTTGGCTTCCACATTGGTCATTTTGACAATTATGTGGCGTGGGGATCCTCTTCTCCGATCCTGTCTGAAGGGAGTTCTATAAGTTTCCTGGACCTGTGTATCAACCTCTTGCTCTATGTTTGGAAAATTTTCTGCTATTACTTCCTTGAAGAGATTGTTGATCCCTTTGGTTTCACCTTCTTTTCCCTCCTCTATTCCAATTATTCTTAGGTTAGCTCTCTTTAAATGGGCCCATATTTCTTCAATGTCAGATTCCTGCTGTTGGATATTTTTTTCTAGATTAGAAACTATTTGTTCATTTTTGGAATGATCATCTTCTAAGAGCGAGATTCTGTTCTCCATGTGGTCTAATCGGTTGTTTGTGCTTTGAATTGAGGCCTTTACTTCATTAATTGCATCCTTTATCTCTTTTGGGCTCTCTCTGAGTTCTTTTTGAAGCACCTCTATTATTTCTACAGTTATTTTCCTGATTTGATCTTCTAGAAATCTCTGATTTTCTGTTTTATCAGGTTCTGATGTTGTGGGGTTGTGCACATTCATTACTTCAGTGTTATTCCTCTTTCCCATGATTTCGGAGGTTTGTGCCTTCTCTGGGTTCTTCCCTTGGGTCACTATGGCTTCACTTAAGGTGCTCTGGATCTCGAGTCTGTTGTATCTCAGACCCCACTACTCCTTTACTGGGTTGTATCACAGAGTCTCCAACCCAGGGAGTCGATAGAGGCTGCTTTAAACTATGGGGGATGCCAGGTTGCACGTTCTCCTATGGTGTGATATCTCTGCCACCACCACTCCCCCACTGGGTCAAGTCCCAGGGAGTACAGTACTGGGATTTCTCCTCTGTGGCCTGCAATTTGACTCACTGTTCTTGAGTTCGCAGATGTAGCTGTACTGGACTCGGTGAATTCGCTGCTGCTGCCGCCGGTGGCAATATGGCGCCGCTGCTATGCCCTCGGTCGTGAGGCTGGCTTATTTCTTCTTGGTTTTGAGTTCCACTCTGAGTCCCTGCAGCATGTGCTGAGCTCAGCCACTGGGAGCTTTAGATGTTCCCTGCGCTGAAAAATCCCGCCTGGCTGTTCTGCAGCGGCTCACCTCGGCTTGCTGTAGCCGTCCGGTGAATTCGCCGCTGCCGCCGGCAATATGGTGCTGCTGCCGCGTCCTCGGGCGTGAGGCCGGTGTATCTCCTCTGTGGCTCTGAGCTCTGTTCTCAGTCCGCTTTCTCTCTGGAGCCTGGTGATTTTTTTGTTTCTCTGGTGATGGTGTTTTCTGGCTATGAAAGGTGCTGATTTTGTGGTACTGGAGACTGGTTGTTAGCGGGGCTCTTAAGCCCCGCTTTTCTCGGTCGCCATCTTCCCGGAAGTCCTATGCACAACTTCTGATGGCCTCGTGTGCCTTCAGAATGAAATCCAAATCCCTTAACTATGACAGAAAAAACTCACAATTTGGCCCTTGTCAACTTCTCTTATTCTCAGAACTCTGAGCTCAAGACTCTGTTTCTTGGGTTTTTTGTTTGTTTGTTTGTTTATTATTTTGTTTTGTTCCTTTTGCCTGGAATGCCCTTCTTCATCTAGATGATTTAAAAAAAAAAAAAAAAACTTTTCAAGTTGTTTCTTTGCCGAGAATGGCGGTACATGCTTATAATTCCAGTATTTGGGAAGCCAAGACTAGAGGATCACAGGTTCACCACCAGCCTCAGTAACTTAGTGAGGCCCTGTTTCAAATTAAAAAAACAAAATAGGGCTGGTTGTATATTTCAGAGGTAGAATGCCCCTAGATTTAATCCCCAGTATATATATTTGAACCTAGGGGCAAGTATGTATGTATGTATGTATGTATGTATGTATGTGTTATACACATACATGCTTGCCCCCTCAAATTAACCAAGGAAATCAAGATTGGTTTAATATCTAAAAGCCAAATAATATAAAATGCCATATCAATAAAGGACAAAACTCAAATTCCTTCAATATACACAGAAAAAGCATTTGACAAAATTCAACACGCTACTCAAGACTAAAAACACTCAATAAATTATAAATACAAGGGAACTTCCTCAACCTGACAAAGAGCAGCTATAACCATCCCTCTTCCATAGCACTATACCTAATGGTATAAAAGCTTTCCTCTTACCATTAGAAATAAGAAGCGATGCTTGCTCTTACTACAATTCAACACTGTACTGAAGGGTCTAGCTAGGGTACTTAAGCAAGAAGAAAAGAAAATAGTTGTGTTTTCTCTCATATGTGGAAGCTAGGTAGAAACTGAGAAACAAAAAAAGACCTCAGATAGAGAAGCAGAGACTTCAGTGGAGGGGGTTTAGGGAGGAAGGAAGGGGGACAGATGTCAAGAAGGCAGCAGCTGAAATAATGCTATGTGCACATAGGAAGTTACCAGTGCCAATTTCAATGACATGTACAGAAGAGGGAAGGGAGGGTGGGATCTGGAGGGAAATGCTCCAAGTGATGTATGCACATGTATTCTTATTACTCTATATCTGAGTATGATGTATAATTACAATAGACCAATAAATGCATCTATAAAAAAGAAACAAAAGACATGTAGATCAGAAAGTAGTATGTGTATCTGCAGACAATATGATCAAAGAATACATTCAGCTAAGTGTCAGAATATAATATCAATATACAAAAATAGGTTTCTATATACTATCAAGGAACAACCTGAAAATAAAAATAATTCAATTTATAATGGTGCCAAAAAAATAAAACATTTACAAATACATTTAACAAATATGACTTGGCCAATGAAAACTAAAATTTCTTTTTTCTTTCTTTTTTTTCCTTTTTTTTAAACATTATTGTAGATGACGGAAGGGCATTCTACCTCCAAGCTATACCACCCGTCTTATTTTTTTAGTTTTTCATTTTTTTGAAACAGGGTCTCACTGCATGTGAAGGGCCTCACTAAGTAGCTGAAACTGCGATCCTCCAATCTCTGCCTCCCAAATACTGGGATTACAAGTGTGACTATGCCTGGCCCTAAAAATTTATTTAAAAGAAAGAGACCTAAATAAATAAGAAATCCTGCATTTATTGATTGAAAACCTTAATACTGGTAAGATGGCAATAGCCCCAAATTGACTCAATGCAATCTATTAAAATCCCAGCTATCCAGGCGTGGTGGTGCACACTTGTAATCCAAGTACTTGGGAAGCTGAGACCAGAGGACTACAGGTTTGCAGTCAACCTCAGCTACTTAGTGAAGCCCCATGCAACTTAGTGAAACCCTGTTTCAAAATAAAGAATACAAAATAAGACTGGTGGTGTAGTTCAGAGGTAGAATGCCCCTGCATTCCATCCCCAGTATCACAGGATGGATGGATGGATGGATGGATGGATGGATGGATGGATGAATGGATGGATAGATAGATATCCCCGCTGGCTTTTTTCCTCAGAAGTCAATAAATTGATCCTAAAATTAATCCTGGAATTCTGTGTCAAAGGACCCAGAATAACCAAAACAATGTGCAAAATACAAAAGTTGGAAGATTCCTATTTCATGATTTCAAAATTTACTACAAAGCTCCAGGAATCAAGACAGTAGAGTACTAGTGTAAGGATAGGTATATAGATTAATAATAGAACAGAATTAAAAGTCCAGATATAACTCTCACATTTAGAGTCAAATGAATTTCAAAAAAGATACCAAAACAATTCAATGAAAAAAAAATCTTTTCAACAAATGGTATTGTAACACATGTATGAGCCACATGAAGCTGAACTCTTACATTATATATTAAAACTAACTTAAAAGGTTCAAAGAAGCCTGGCATTGTGTCTCATGCTTGTAATCCCAGTACTTGGGAGGCTGAGACAGGAGGATTGCAAGTTCACAGCCAGCCTCTGCAACCTGTGAGGCCCCTGCAACTTACTGAGACCCTGTTTCAAAATAAAGAATAAAACAGGGCTGTAAGTGTAGCTCAGAGGTAGAATGCCCCTGGGTTCAATCCCTCATACTGCAATAAACTATAAAACTTGAAGACACAGGCATAAATCTTCATGAACTTAGATTTGACAACAATTTGTCTTAGATATGACACTAATAGCAGAAGCAACAAAAGAAAAAATGGGATAAATTAAACTTCATCAAAATTTAAAATTTTCTCCTTCAAAGGAAATCATCAGGAGAATGAAGACAAGCTAGGTGTGGTGGTGCAAGCCAATATTCACAGTACTCAGGAGGCTGAGACAGGAGTATCACAGGTTCAAGATCAGCCTCAGCAACTTGGTGAGACTCTCAGCAATCTAGTGATACCCTGCTTCAAAAATAAAATAAAATAAAGGGCCGGTGGTGTACCTCTGAGGTAAAATGCCTGTGAGTTCAATTTCTAGTATTACAGAAGACAACCCAATGAATGAAAACCATATCTAATAATAGACTAGCATCTAGACTATATAAAGAACTCATACACCAACAAAAAATAAAGAACTCAAAAATAAAAAATAAAGAGGACAAATGATTTAAATGTTTCTGCAGAGAAGATATATAAAACACACAAACACAAAAGATGCTTAACATCATTAGTCATCAGAAATACAAATGAAACCATAATGAGCTACTTCATATCATTAGAATGGTTATAATAAAAGACAGATAACAAGTTCTGGAAAAATCTCACCCGTTTATGAAAAACAGCTGCAAGGAGCTAGAAGACTGAAAGATCAAGGCCTGCACAGAGTGCCATTTACTTTGGGACTTGCTGACAGAAGCATGGCCAAGGGCAGCAGCAAGATCAGTGAATTCCCATGATTTATTTGCGGCATAGAAAGAGGGCTTATATAGTGGTCAGGACAAAAGTGATATTCGTCCAAGCAAGAAGCTCCTGGTTTATCTCAAGCTAGTATCAAAGATGTCAGACATATTCCTAATGCTGACAGCACCAGGCTCTGCTCACAAAGTTTCACATACCATTCTAATGGTTTTGTTTATTTACAGTATGCTTGGAAACTATGCGGAGGGTTATAATCACTAACTAGGGGCAATTGTGGTAGTTATGACTCAAGATAGCTGCATTCAATCAATCTAGGTCCCTATAATTAACAAGATGTAGAGAAACTGGAACCTTCTTATACTGGTGGTGAGAATGTAAAATGGTAAAACTGTATTGGAAAGTACTCTGGCAGCTCCTTAAAGTGTTAAACATAAGCCAGGTATGGTGGCACACACTTTTAAACCCAGTACTTGAGAGGCTAAGACAGAAAGATCACATGTTCATGGCCAGCCTCAACAACTTAATTAGGGCCTCCACAATTTAGTGAAACCCTGTTTCCAAATAAAAAATAAAATAGGGCTGAGATGTAGCTCAGAGGTAGAATGTCTCTGGGTTCCATCCCAGAACCATACACACACACACACACACAAAGTTAAACATTGATTAACCATTATCTCCCAGAAATTTCTTCTTAGTTCCAGTCACATTGGAATGCTCACATTTTCTAAATAAATACATCTAAGAGAAGTGAAACTGTAATTCCACATAAGAATCTGTAAACATTAGTGGCATTATTCATAATTCTAAAAGGCAAAAAATACTATGTCCCAAAACTGATAGATAAAATGTGGTATACACACACAATGGAGTGTTATTCAGCCAGAAAAAGAATGAAGTACTGATACATGGTACAATATAAACGAACCTTGAAAACATTATGGTAAGTTAAAGAAGATAGTTACAAAAAAAATTAGAGGCAAATCTATAGGGCAGAAAGTGGACCAGGGCTGGAGATGGAGATGGGGTGGGGGGAGCACACTGGGGAGTGATGGTCAAAAAGCAAAGAGAATCTTTGAGGAAGATGCAATGTTCTAAGATCAATTGCTATAACGACCGCACGACTCTGAGCATACTAAAAAAAAACACCGACTCATACGATTTAAATAGGCAAAACTGGGAGCCAGGCACAATGGAGGACATCTGTAATCCAACACTTGGGAGGCTGAGACAGGAAGACTGCAGGTTTGAGGTCAGGCTCAGCAACTTAGTGAGACTCTTTCCAAATAAAAAATAAAATAGGGCTGCGGTGTAGTTCAGAGGTAGAATACCCCTGGGATCAATCCCAGTACCACAAAAAGTAAACAAATAGGCAAATTGCATGACATTGTGAATTAAATCTCAAAAATGCTGTTACCAAAAAATAATAATGCTTTCTTCCTCTCTGAAATCTTTATTAAGCCCCAATAAAAATGACCATTACATATATGTGTTTTAACTCTTCCCTGGGTGAACTTGAGTACCTACAACACTCTTAATCTGTTGACATGTCTGTTTTCCTCTACAAAACTGTGAGTTCCTCAAGATAGGGATTTGACTCAGTTTTCTCAGAATGCAGTGTCTGTACACTGTGTGATAGGATGCATCATAAACATTTATTAAGACTATCATAAAAGCTACCAGGTGATCAGGTAGGGAGAGGGCTGTTTTTCACACACAGCGGGCAAAAAGGGCAGTATAATAACATAAAGTTTAAAAATTTCCAAATAATTAGAGCTGTCCCTTCCTTCAAAGCAGGGATTCCTGGGCTCTATGAATTCTCTATTTTATTTTTTTATTTTTTTTATTTTGCAGTACTGAGGATGGAACCCAGGGTCATTCTACCTTCGAGCTACACCCCCAGCCCTATTTTTTATTCTTTATTTTAAAACAGAGCTCACTGAGTTGCAAAGGGCCTCACTAAGTAGCTGAGGTAGTCTGTGACTCAGATCCTCCTGCCTCAGCCTCCCGAATGCTGATATTACAAGCGTGCGCCATCACGCCTGGCTCGGAATTCTCTAAACTTATACTAAAAATTGGGGTATATATATAAGTGGTATGCACATTTTTCTAGAGAGAAAACGTAGATTTTGTCAGATTCTATGTGACACCCCCCCAGCATAAAAGATTGGGATTCACTGCTTTTAAAATGTTAATGTACCAGGGGAGGGAATGTAGTTAGCAGACTTGAGGTAGAACACATCATTCAAGGCCATTTTTTGCCCACATGACACATACACAAGGAGAATTACAATCCTACGAACTTTGTAATCTTAAAATTATTCATTTGGAAGCTCTTACTGACTGCTCATTATATGCCAGGTGCTAGTAATAAGCAAGTCAAATAGTCTCTACCCTTGTGGAGTTTACATTCTAGAAGGTGGAGATGCTAGAGAAACTAACAAAAAAATGTTTTCATTTCACACATAAAGCCCGCAATGGAGAGAATAAAACATGGCCGAATAGGGAACGATAGGGAAAAAGAGTCATTCTCATTGGGGCACCCGGGTAAGTCTAAGGAGGTAACTTCTAAGCACATACTTGAATGATGAAAGGAAGCCGAGGAAGAGCCCTTCAGGAATCGAGTGAACAGAATATGCAAAGATGCTAAGATTATAACATGGAATGCCAGCACTGGGGTCTCAGACGAAGGAGCTGCATCTAATTTCTACTCTGTGCACTCTAAGACATTAGCACAGTGTTCCAACTCACATTCAGTAGTATTTGTTTAAGGTAATTCACCATACTGGGAATTCAACTCCCCCCCCCCAAAAAAAAACTGTTTTAGAAGAATCTTCACTGCTCCAGATCATCATGAATTTACTCTTCTTGAAGACTGGCAGTATTATTAAAGTGAGTCAAGCCTTTTGGACTCTGCAATAAGGCAGAGGCAGAAAAAAACACAAAGATTATCAAACAAATTCTGTGGACAAAATAATGTGTTTAACTTGCCCTTCATCCCTAGAGCTTGGTGCTCTACATGTACGGTATTTACAATCTTATTTAGAAGAAAGAGGATTACAGGTCAAAAGGAGCTATCCAGCTGGGCGTGGTAGCACACACTTGTAATTCCAGCACTTGGGAGGCTGAGGCAGGAGGACTGCACAGGTTCAAAGCCAGCCTCGGCTACTTAGTGAGGCTCTCAGCAACTTAGTTAGACCCTGTTTCCAAATAAAGTATAAAAATAGGTCTGATAATATAGCCCGGAGGTAGAAAAGCCCCTGCTTCCACCCTCAGTACAACAGTTAAAAAAAAAAAAAAAAAGGAGCTGTCCAGCAATCAAGTTGAACCTTAGAGAAAGTGTTCAGAAACCTGAGCCCATGTCTCCAGGATGTTACAGGAATAATTTACAAGAGAAACTTACCCGCAAAACCTTATGCCCTACACGTAATTATTCTGCTTCCTCTCCCAGCCTTCAGCACCCATGCTTTTGCACTGATTCTTGTAAAAGCTGCCCCTCCCCGCTGTGAATCAAAGGGGCAGATTTTTAAACATCACAATCATGCCAATAACAAAGAAGAGATAAAACGCTTAAAGAAGGGGAACTCAGTATTTTGTTCCTCTCCACCTCAGGAACTAAAACTGAAGTTTATTAAAATCTTCAAGCTACCTTTCAAAAGCCACAGAGAGCCTGAAGCAGGGAGCGCTCAGCACTCAGCTGAAACTGCAGACCTTTGTGAACCAAGGCGAGCACCACCGATCCCGACTGACTTTATTTCCTACAAAAGCATGCCAGAAAACACAGCTGAACACCCTTACAGAGGGGAAGCCGCAGGGGTTGGGGCCAGGGGCTGGAGCCCCGGGCAGGGTCCTCACCTTCGGGGGCCGGCGGCGGCTCCGGCCGCTTCCCGCGGGACAGGAAGGCCTTGGGCAGCAGCAGCGACACGGCCAGGACGAGCCCCGAGGCCAAGGCCACCCTCTGCACCGCCGAGTACGCCATGGCTGCTCGCTGCGCCGCTCCCGGTGGCCGCAGGTGCGGGCTCCAGGCGCCTCGAGAACCGGGACCGGAAGCGGAAACGGAAACGGAACCGGAACACGCGCCCGCTCCCGTGCTATCCGCCGGCTGCGCGGACGGCGCCGCGCGAGGGACAAGGTGCCCGAGGCGCAGGAGCCGCCCCCGCCCGCGGTCCTACGCTGAGCCCCCGCGGGGTCGCCGGGTCTGATGCCCGCGCCCTCCCCTGCATACCAGTGCAAACTCCTGCTTCCCTCCGCCTCCCCACGTCCGCCTGCCGCGGGCTCCTGTGCTTCCGAGCCTAAACCTCGGGCCGCTTTGCCCTTCCGTCCATCCTCACTGACCGCCACCGCTCACCCACACCCCTAAATCACACCATCTATTTCCTCCTTATCCCCACCGAACTCGCTGTCCGCTGCCTTCCTCTCCTGCACCTGCAGCCAAAGGTGGCAATACTAAAACGCAGGACTAATTGATTATCTCTCTCCACAGCTTAAAACCTTTCAATAATTCCCCTTTCAGAACAACATTCAGGTGACTGTGACCTGTTTCCATAAGAAACTTTCCTCGTCCTTTTTTTTTTTTTTTTTTTTTTTCTGGAAAAGTCCTGATGTCGTCTTCACCTGTCCAAAAACAACAACAACAAAAACAAACAAACAAAAATTTTCAAGGAACAGTTTAAAATAGCTACTCTGGTGAAACTTTTTCAATCGGCCTATTCATCCACTACAGAATCTCCATTCTTTGTTATTGTTTTTACGCATTCACCTAACATTCTTTTGTTTTTAACTAAGTATCAAACCCTGAACTTGGCACTACTACTGATGGATAAAATGGGCTCCCTTGTGGCACATATAGGTATCTAAACAAGAAAATTCAGGAAAGAGTCTGGACTCTGGGGCAGTCAGCTCAACTGGAAAGTCAGGGAAAGCTCTCTAGAATGAAATTTAGTACCTTTAATAGGCAAACAGTGGGAAGAGTTAGAAGGGTATTTCCAGGAAACAAATCTAAGGTATGAAAGCTCTAAGCTCCCTGTTGTGTTCAGAAAATTATTAGTAATTTATTTTTTTAATTTTTTATTGGTGCACTGTATTCATACATCATAATAGGATAAAAACTCGTGTAGACATGCATGCACACATCAACCAATTAGCCCCTACCCATCCCCACACCATTCCCTCCCCATCCCTCCTTCCCATGCTTGGCTTAGTGGTTGACATCTAATATTATAGCAATTTATCCAAAATTAACAATGATAATTTCACATAACAGATTCATTTGTCTGATATCAAACTTTTGATCACTTAGAGATAACATTTCAGTATTTCCTTTTGCTTTCGTTACTAGAGGATATATTTTTCTTTTTTTTTTTAAGGTAAGACTATAGTACTTTTTTTTCAGAAAAAATATATCCTAACATGAAATATGAACTCTAAATACCCAAAACAATCTAGGAAAAGAGATTGTTTTCCTTTATTTCTTTTAGACTCTCTCTAAATTCTTTTTGAAAGTCCTGTATTATTTCTACAGTTATATTCCTGATTTGATCTTCTGGAGATCTCTGAATTTCTGTGTTATCAGGTTCTGATAATATGGGGTTGTGGGCTAGAAGATATACATTTTCTTATTTCAAACCTTATAGAGCTACAATAATTGAAACAGTATAGTACTGCTATAAAGGCAGATATATATAAACCAGTAAAGTAAAATAAAAAGCCTAGAAATAAATTCTTCGATGTATGGTCAAGTTATTTTTGACAAAGTTTCCAAGAACATTGGGTGAAGGAAATGATAATCTTTTCACTAAATAGTGTTGAAAAATAATAATTACATGAAAAGAATAAAATTGGACCCTTACCTAACACCATATACAAATATTAACTCAAAATAGATAAAAGACCTAAATGTAAATCTTAAGGCTATAAACTTTTAGAAGAAATCCTGGGTCATAAAACTTCACAACATTGAAATTGGAAGTGATTTCTTGGATATGATTTCAAAGGCACAGACAACAAAAGAATAAACAAACTCCCTAAAAAATAAAAAAAAATTGTACATCCAAAGACAATGTAAACAGAGTTAAAAGTTACTGATAGAATGGGATAAAATATTTCCAAATGCTATATCTGAAGGTATATTAATATTCCAAATAGAGATCCTAAAAATTAGCAACAATAAAAGCAAACAATACAATTTAGAAATACAGTTTAGAAATAGGTAAAAGACTGAAATAAATAATGAATCTCCAAAGATTTTAACCTATAAACACATGAATATATTCTTCTTTGCTTAGTTGTCTGCTGGATGGAAAATCTTGTTTCTCGGGTTCTGGTGTGTGTTACCTATTTCTTCTTTGTAGTTATCTCTTTGAGTATTTTCTCTAGCGCTGGTTTTGAAGACATAAATTCCTTCAGTTTCTGTTTGTCATGGAAGCTTCTTATTTCCCCCATCTAATTTGATAGATAGTTTTGCTGGGTAGGAAATTTTTGGCTGGAAGTTGTTTTCTTTCAGAGTTTGGAATATGTTACTCCAGGCCCTTCTGGCTCTTATGACTTGGTTTGGGAAGTCTGGAGTGATTCTAATTCATTTGCCTCTGAATGTCACTTGGCCTTTTGTTTTTGTTGCCTTTAAGATTCTCTGCTTGGCTTCCACGTTGGTCATTTTGACAATTATGTGGTGTGGGGATCCTCTTCTCTGATACTGTCTAAAGGGAGTTCTATAAGTTTCCTGGACCTGTGTATTGACCTCTTGCTTTATGTTTGGAAAATTTTCTGCTATTCTTTCTTTGAAGAGATTATTGATCCCTTTGGTTTCACCTTGTTTTCCCTCCTCTATTCCAATTATTTTTAGGTTAGCTCTCTTAAAATGGGCCCATATTTCTTCAATGTCAGATTCCTGCTGTCGGATTTTTTTTCTAAGTTAGAAATTATGCATTCGTTTTTGGAGCGATCATCTTCTAGGAGTGAGATTCTATTCTCCATGTGGTCTAATCGATTGTTTATACTTTGAATTGAGGCCTTTACCTCAATGATTGCTTCCTTTATTTCTTTTAGACTCTCTCTAAATTCTTTTCAAAAGTCCTGTATTATTTCTACAGTTATTTTCCTGATTTGATCTTCTGGAGATCTCTGAATTTCTGTGTTATCAGGTTCTGATAATATGGGGTTGTGGGCATTCATTGCTCTATTGTTGTTCCTCTTTCTCATGATTTCAGAATTTTGTGTCTTCCCTGGGTCACTACAACTTCACTTAGGGTGCTATGTATCTTGGTTCTGTGGTAATCTCAGCCGCCACTACTCCTTTACTGGGTTGTATCGCAAAGTCTCATGCCCAGGTAGTTAATCGAGGCTGCATGAGACTGTGGGGGTGCCAGGCTGGGCATTTTCCCACGGGGAGCTGTGACTAGGGTGTGGTATCTCTGCCGCCGCTACTCCTTCACTGGGTTGGGCTACAACATATCCAACCCAAGGAGATTATCGAAGCTGCGCAAGTCCCTGGGAGTGCAGTACAGAGATTTCTCCTTTAGGGGCCGCAATTTCACTCATGGTTAGTGTGTGCACAGATCTGGAGCTGTGGCAGGGCACGGTGGACTCGCTGTCTCTGTTGACAATATGGCACTGCTGCCACGCCCTTGGCCATGAGGCTGGCACTGCTCACAATATGGTGCCACTGCCATGCCCTCGGCTGTGAGGCTGGCGTATTTCTTTTCTGGTTTGGAGCTCCATTCTGAGTCCCTGGAAGGCGTGATGAGCTTGGCCACTGGAAGTTTTAGACATTCATTGCGCTGAAAGAACTGCTGAATTACACCCTAATGATCCGCAGCTGCTCACTTCAGCTCCTTGTTTACCTTTCCTCTGTGAAGCCTGGTGCTGTGACAGAAGATGGCACCGGCACAGCTCTGCTGCCGCATTGTGGGCTTGATTTCTGGTCTCTGGTTGTTCTTCTAGTCTTTTTTTCTCTGTCCCTTGTGTTTACATTTGTTATTTCTCTGCTGATGGTGTTTTCTGGCTATTAAAAGTGCTGATTTTGTGGCAACAGAGATTGAGTTTTAGCAGGACTCGTAAACACTGCTTTTCTTGGTCGCCATCTTCTAATTATTAGTAATTTACATGCTGCTGGTGACAAGCCAGAAATGATGAGACTATAAATGTAAGTGGGAACCAGATTCTGAAAAGCTTACATAGAACTTCCAGCTAAACATGGCAAATGCAACACATGCATTCATCTTTGCTTTCCCCAGATTACCTGCCAAAAATGAAAATGTAGAGATAAAATGTATAAACTACAAGACTAAAGATAATAGTAGAAAACGTGACAGCTGATGAGAAATGTCAAATGTTTGCAGGATGCACAGCAAGAGTGTCCAATAGAAACGTGTTGCCAGCTACATATATAAGTCTAAATTTTCTAATAGTCACATTGAAAAATCAGACTTAACAGGAGAAATTATTTCAATAATATTTTAATTTAAACTACTATATCCAAAATATCATCATTTCAAATTGCATAGCAGTGGCTAGTCACATGCTCAATAGCCACACATGGCTAGGTGGCTACCACTTTGAATACTGCAGATGTAGAGCATAAAACATTAAGTGCTTACAGAACAAATGTCTACAAGAGGCAAACTAATTTCCTCCTAAATACTTATAAAGTCTTAGGAATTAGAGGCACCGGGTTCCTTGAAATGCAGGGATGTAGAGTGAAGCTGAGTAAAGGATGAGTTGAAAGTCTGGCTAAGAGGCAGTTGATGTCCTCCAAATCAATCCATGTAGCTGGGCAGTTGGCTTTACTGGCATTATTCAGACATCATTATTGTTTTTTTTTTTTTTGCAGGTCTGTGGATGGAACCCAGAGGCATTTGACCTCCAAGCTATACCCCCTGCCCTATTTTTTATTCTTTATTTTGAAACAGGGTCTCACTAAGTTGCAGAGGGCCTCACAACTAGCTAAGGTTGTCTGTGAACCGTGATCCTCTGGTCTCAGCCTCCCGAATGCTGGGATTACAAGAGTGCGCCACCACGCCTGGCTAGACATCATTATTGTTGATGTAATCAACATCACTAAAAATTATTGAGTACCTACTATGTTCTGGACACCCAATTAATTCTCCTAACAGCTTATAAGGTAAGCAATATTAGTATATATACTCATTTTATAGATGAGAAAACCAAGGTGCAA
Source organism: Muscardinus avellanarius (assembly GCF_963383645.1). Lineage (NCBI taxonomy): Eukaryota > Metazoa > Chordata > Mammalia > Rodentia > Gliridae > Muscardinus > Muscardinus avellanarius. The sequence continues at coordinate 183,854,200 of NC_137786.1, forward strand.
AAAGTATAATAAACTAGCCAACAGTTACACACTATTGGAAACTGTGTAGTTTCCATTACTTAAACCCAGACATGCTTACTCTACAGCTTACCCTGTTATCTACCAGTTTTACTCTCTGGAGAGTTTGAGACAGAGGAGTTGTAGACTCATGAACGACAGGCACAGCATGGGGAGGAGGTGACTGATAGGATGTGGCCACTCGAGAGGTACAGAGGAATATGGGATGTCCCCTGAAGTTCTTGTTAGGGCTTAGTTTTTTCATACAAAAGATCAGAGAACTGAGATAAAAATTTTGGTGGTTATCAGCTAAGAATGAGCAAAGGACAAAGAAGAGATGGCAAGTGTGGCCCACTCTGCATAGAGTTTTGATGCAAAGAAATCATTCAAGGTACAGAAATAATTTACAGGTTTCTGAGCTTTAAAGGATGGTTGTTCTTTCCTAAGTGAAGAGTCAAACATTTTGAAGGAAAACAGCAGAAAAAGGGTGATGGAGAACATAGAAGCAACCCAGATCTGAAACAGACTTGAGGACCAGACACTGAGAATCCAACAGTGGGAATCAGCTTGGCGGAAAGGAAATGGCACTGAGTTCAGGAGTGGTAGGCAACAAATGAAGGGTGTTCATATCTCACTGCCTCGGTCTTCTTGGTAAAGGATATATTCAGGCCACGGTTTGAGAAAGGACTTTTTGAGCATGGAGAAGGTTTGGAAATGGACAAAGAGTGGTTCAGAAACCACTCGAGTTTAGAAAAGGGTCTCCCTTTGGAGAGTAAAGACAGCCATGGATTACTTGTTCTCTTCCTACAGACTAATAACCTCTTCCAACCATCACACTCTAGCCAGGACCTGGCATCCCATAAGCATCCCCTTGATACTGGCAGCCTCCAAGACACCCATTCTAGAAGACAAAAGGTGGGCAGGAGGAGTCTGAGCGGCCCTTGGAGATCAACCACTTCTACTCTCTTGTTACTGGACCAAATGGGAATCTGTGGCCTACAAAGGGAAGGGAATTGCTGGGGGCCACCCTTATTAGTAGCTGTACAAGGATTGAAACCTAACTCTCCCAACTCTGAGAACATAATTCTCTCCACCACCTCTACTGTTCTCACATGTCTGCCAGTTCTTTGGGGGCAGTAACAAAGAAACAATATTCAAAGTATCAGGTAAACCCTACCTTTGCTGAGTTTAAAAGGTCTGTTTCTTCCTTGTGTCCTTTCCTATCAGACAGCCTGTGAGAAAATGGCGCAGAATATTTACTTTTGAGAGTTTGAAGATGTGTGGTCCATGAGATCAACCCTATAATCAAAGCTTCTCTAATACCAGGGTGCTTCTTCAGTTCTTACAGAGAGGAAAGATGTTGAGAGAAATACAATTCTATGGCATTTACTTATAAATAATTATGGAATAAACTTCACAGATTAAATTGACAGCTATTTTATTTCCTAAATATGAGGCCTCCCTGGAAGACAAGTGCATAAGAAACTGAAACTAGAAGCAAGAGAACAGAGAACCCTGCATTAGTAAGCTGCATCAGTCACTGTGACTGAATATTTGGTGTTTTCTTCAGATTTATATATTTATTTATTTATTTATTCTTCCATATTTTATTACCTTGAAGGAGAGGGAAAGAAGAGGCACCAAGTCTCAATATCCCCTTCAAGGGCAGGTTCCTTGAGAGTCTTATCTCAAAAAATCACTGATTTTGCCCACCATGGGTGACTCTGCCTTTTCTAACAAATTTGCTCCTAAATTAACTGTGGTAGTTGATTTTATTTGTCAAGTTTACTGGGCCATGTTGCCAAGATATGTAGTTCTACATTGTTCTGGGTATTTCTGTGAGAGTGATTTGGGATAAGATTAACATTTAAATCTGAGATTTTAGTAAAACAGATTACCCTTTATAATGAGGGTAGACCTTATCCCATCAGTTGAAGGACTGAATAGAACCAAAAACTGACCTCCCTCGAGCAAGAGAGAATTCTGCAGTTGACTGAACTTTGGGTTTAAATGACATCATCAGCTCTTTTGCATCTTTGGCCTGTTGCAGAGTTTGGAAAGCCAGTATCCCAAAAAATCAAGTTTCTCTCTCAACACACACACACACACACACACACACACACACACACACACACACGGTTCTGTTTCTCTGGAGATCGCTGACTATCAAAGAGACCTGGCAACTTTCAATATTTTAATTCCTCCGATGACACAGGCTTTTCCATTTATGAAGAGATTCCAAGATTTACCTTGGGTTCTGAAAACAGTTTAAAAGAAGAGTTCTTAAAGAATGTTGGCAGCCTCATGGTGGAAAGTCATAGACCTTCCTACAGGCAGGAAATTGAGGCAGTTAACAAGAAGTGGGACCCGAGAGCCCAGAACACAAAGGAGAAGAGAACAGGCCGGTTAGACCAAAGTTCAGAGTGAGAAAGATAGAGAAGAAATATGAGTGGGAGACAGGATGAGATGCACAGGAAAGGGTATACTGGACTTGGATTTTGAAGGATGGGTAGAATTTTGCTCAGGGATAAGAAAATGTGATGGATACCTGATAACTGTAGATGTCCAAAATCATTTGAATCCCCTTCCTTACTGTTATCCACATCGAGAATCTCATGTCCCCAATGCAGACTTCAATGAGCTGTATTTCCTGGCCTTTCTTGTTACTAGGATACAGAGAGGTAACCATTTCCTAGTTAGATATAATTATGCTTGACTTCGGTTTGAAAGTAACCTATAAGTGGAAACAGCAAAGCCAGCCTGCCTACTTTGTGGCTATTGGTGGCAACAGGTGTGGGGAGGTCCTGGGTTTGGTGGTGACCACAGCACTGCTTGTCGATGCGCAGAGAGGGGCATGCAGGGGCATGGCCCAGGAGGCCAGTTCCATGGTGTGGTTCAGGAGGTGCCCTCGCTCTGGAGCCCACACATTCCCACCCATGCAATGGAATCTGGGCTGAAGGGGCAGAGGTAACTGCAGCTCCAAGGTGAGTCTTAAGGAAAAAAAGTGGAATCAGGAAAGAGAAGCTGGTTTCAGAGGAAAACCTTTGGGGAGGAAGCCTGTAGAAGGTATGGACTCCTCATCCTAAATCTCTTCCCAAGTGAGACTGGGTGGGCAAAAGTTCAGAGTGTGAGGACAGAGGGATCCAGGTGATGAGGGGCAAGGTGAGCCCTTCTTACTGTTTCCGTACCAGTTCCCCTCGCTGGCTTCGGCCTCTGGGGATGAAGAGCAGAGAGGAGTCACAGTTGGATACCTTGGACCTTTCTGACTTGAATAAGGAGAAAAAGTATTTGGTGCCAATTAATTAAGCAAACTGATAGAAATTCCCCGCTTAAGTCACACTTTGCATATCCATAATCTCTGCACTACATTTTCTGTATACTTTACCCCTGGGTAAAAATTGGTGAGCATTTAAATGCTTCCTCACATAATCCTGCTAAAGCACACTCTTGCCTATAAATATTCATACCACTGCCAAAACATTTGCAAGCTTTCCCCAAAGGTGAAATATGTGTAATGTACTTTGTCTTCTGGGTATAAATATTATCCAATACATTTTGGTTAATATGAATACACTAATTATTCCTGTAACCCTTTTTAAAAGGGTCATCTTCATGATGTGAATTTTTAAAAAATGTAATTACAGTAATTGGATACTTAATCTAATTAAAATTTGCTTTATCTCTAATGGAAATTTTTCTAAAGAGGCATAATGACAATTGGTTTTGTGATAATGACTGTTTTCTTTCTGCAGGGGGATCAAGTTGGTGAAAACTGGAGAACTAGGAAGGTTTGCTGATGGGCCAACGAGGCCATTCTTTCTCTTTCTTAAGACTCAGTCCTTAAGAGGTAAATATGGGCTCTAGTTACTTAAAAAGTGGAGGAAATAGGTGAATCTTTTCTATTCCAATAAATGAAGTTGCCCTTCTTCCTAGGAAGAAGCCTCCTGCTGCCTTAGACCCATGATCGGTCCATGGGGGGCATGTGACCTCAGCCTGCTGGATCTGAATCCCTTGCTGGGCTTGCTGGGACTGGAGCTGGAGGAGCAGCCGCTCCGGGCTGCTTTGGAAAGTGCAGTGCTGGAGGGAGCTGTAGTCATAGTGGATATATAGGTGCTCCACCCATACACCATTGGCCCTCCCTTGATGTCACCCACATATAGTTCCCGTGCACCGTGGGGATCTTGGGTCTCTTAGTAAAAGACCATTCTCTGGCTGGAGAAGCAAGCTCAATTATCACCCTCAGACCAACTTCAAACAATGAAGGAGGAGAGTTGGCAGTACATTCTTCCACTGCCTTGCTCTCCAGGGGAAGAGCTCTGAGGGTGCACCACACATTCTTCCCAAGACATCCCAGTAGGATTGAGATGGAGTTGCTTCTGCTACAGCCCACTCACGGACACATCCCTCGGTTCAATTTCCTGCCCCCTCATCCTGCCTCTTGGGGGTACCTGCCAAACAAAGTAGTGTGCCTGGACTCTTGCTATAGAGTGTGCAGTGCAGAAAGCCCAAACTAACAGAGATGCAAAATTGGGGTTCCTAGGCAACTGTTTTCTCCACCATGTGGAACAGGCCTGTCTGAAGAAGGGGAGAGAGATCAGCATACACAGCAGAAGTGAGGCGGATGGAGAGTGGGCCTGCGGCTCTTGAATACTAGTCCCACACCCAGCACTCTCCTTGCTTCTGAACCCTTCCCAGCCATGTGAGAAAATACTTTTTTTTTGTAACTGTTAGCTTGCTCGAGTTGGGTTTTCATCTCTTGTACCTAAAAATATTAAGACCTTTGCAAAGAATTAGTGAGTTTACATTCAAAGCATTTTGAATAGAGCCTGCCTTCAATTAAATACTATTACTGCTATGATTCAATGTATATTATTATTGTTGTTGTTGTTGTTGTTGTTGTTATTGTCATTATTTAATGACTGTCTTGCTTCCAGAAAGAACTATGGATCAGGGACCCAGAGCTCAGAAAAGAGCCACAAAAGAAATCAGTTTAATTCTACCTAACTCTTATCTTTTCCATAACTTGATTGGTTGATGTCCACTTACCCTCCCACACATGTGTGTGCATGCATATGTATGTGTGTGTGTCTGCATGCATGCATTCCTGGGGACTGAACCCAAGGACATTCAACCTCTGAGTTACATCCCCATCCATATATATACATACATTGAACAGAGTCTTGCTAAATTGTTTAGGCTGGTCTCAACTTGCAATCTTCTCATTTCAGCCTTCCAAGTACCAAAATTACAGGCATGCACCATCACGCCTGGCTAAAATTGTCTCATTCATCACTAACAATGGACAATTAAATATTGCTGTGTTTTGTTTAATGGTCAATATTTTACTGCAATTTTGTCATTAAAATCTGATAAACAAAGTACTTAGTGGAAATAACCCACTTGGGTCCAAGTCATGGCAGGTTCTGGCTGGTTTCATAGCCTCCATTAGGGCTCCCCTTGTCCTTAGGCAATTTTGTTCTTATAGACCCCATCCTCCATAATTTTTTTAAAATTACATAATAATTTAGCCGGGCGTGGTGGCGCATGCTTGTAATCCCCGTACTTGGGAGGCAGAGACAGGAGGATCGCGCAGGTTCGAAACCAGCCTTGCTAGCTTAAGAGACCCTATTTCCAAATAAAAATATAAAATAGGTCTGGGAGTGTAGCCCAGAGGAGGGTTCCATTCCCAGTATCACCAAAAAATTACATAATAATTTAAAATTATCAAAATTACATATACATATACATACATACATACATATACACGCACTGGGATTGAACCCAGGGGCATTCTACCTCTAAGCTACACCCTTTTTAAAATTGTGTTTTAAAGCAGTATAATATGTTTTAATAACAGTATAATCGCACTATATTGCTAAGAGTCTTGTTACATTGCTGAAATTGTCCTTGAATCTGCAATCCTCCTTTCTCATCTTCCTGAGCACTAGAATTACAGGCATGTGCCAGCTAAAGTTATGGTATAAAGATAAATATGTTAATATTACATATTAAGAAATATTCCTTTGCTTAACTTTTTTTCCTTCTGATCTTCAAAGAAATTAAAACATTTCAGGGACTAATGGTTAAAGAGGCCCTGCTGGCTTGAATGCACACCAGCTGTTTGGTCAACAACTCCCAGTCCAGGAAGTAGAGTGATCACTGAAGAGGTAATGTGGCCCCTGGTTTGTGTTTTCCATAGCACATCACAGTTTTTAATTGTGTTGCACATCCTAGAGTTTACTCCTAGGACACGATCATTAAAAATATGATCATTTGCCGGGCATGGTGCCGCATGCTTGTAATCCCCACACTTGGGAGGCAGAGACAAGAGGATTGCGCAGGTTCGAAGCCAGACGCACTGGCTTAAGAGACCCTGTTTCCAAATTTAAAAATATAAAATAGGTCTGGGACTGTAGCCTGGAGGTAGAAGGGCTTCCAGGAACCCCAGAACCATCACCAAAAAAAAAATGTGATCACTTTTAGAAAAGTTGCCAAAAGATGCTTCAGTATGCCAGGGATGGTAAGAGACTTATCAGAGGGGAAGTGTTTCTGTGGATCTTCTGGTTATACACAGGCAAGGCTCAGAGGCCTGGACAATGAAGATGAAGGGCTTTGCAAAATAAATTAGTGTTTTCCTTCAATGAAAGATTGTTATTTTGTGAAATTTGGGACTTTCTGATGGCCTAGATGCTAGATTTGACAGCCTGGGGACTAAGGATATAGAACAGCATTGAAGACCTGTGATTTGTGGAAGAGTGGGGCCTAATAGCTGGGAAGGAGCTCCTTTTGTGGGGAGTTGGATGGTGGGCTATGGTTTCCACAAGGTGATATCCAGGTTTTCATCCTACACCATTTTTCTCTTATGGTTTCTTCAAGCCTTTAGAGAAGCATGTGAAACAACATGGGCTGTGTTGGTTGTCATAGGAATACACTAGGGAACTGTTCCCTGCTCCTGGTCTTAGAAGGCTAGGGCTGTGGTAGCAACACTGAACCAGAGGATTATGCTAATCCTGACTGCCAAGGTGAATAGGAACCCACGAGGAAAGCACACAGAGGAGCAGGCTGCAGCGTGTCCAGGTCTACCATGCACTCGAGACAACGGCTGTTTGCCCACAATATGTTGGAGGACCGTGATCTTTGAATGAAAAGAGGCAGAGAGAAGGATTAGATCCTGCTTTGGTGTGCTCAGGTGTCCCCAAACAGCTGAAGTTCATAAACAGCTTCCCCTCTCTAGGCTCCTTTTACAGTGTCTTTGCTTCTAGCTCCAGCTCACACTGACCTTCTTACCCTCACTGAAAACCCTGCCTGGGGAGGACTCACCCTGAGCCTCTGCACTTGTGTCCTCTGCCTGGAATGCTCTGACCCCAGATATCTACATGTGTCAGTCCCTCCTCTCCCTCAAGTCTCTGCTCAAATATCACCTTCTCGGTGAGGCCTTCCCTCCTGTCCTGCCGTAGCTTCCTCCACTGTTCTTAGCCCTTCTGCTTTTTTGTTGTTCTTGCTGTTGTTTTGGTACTAGGCATTGAACCCAGGGGCATTGTGTCTCTGACCAATACTACAAGTCTCCATCTCCTCCCCCCTCTTTTAGAAGCAGGGTCTTGCTAAGTTGCCGAGAGTTTCACTGAGTTGTTTGTATCAGCCTCCCAAGTACAAAGACTATAGGCCAAACATATTTTTAAATGTTTTAAGAATAAAACATATCTTTGAATACAGGATACATTAACTTTTAATATACTGGCAACTCCAGATATCTTAGCTAGTACTGTCAGGTTAACTCAATGCTTTTCAGTCTGGGATCCTCTTGTCTCAGCCTCCCAAGTACTGAGATTACAGGTGTGCACCACCATGAACAGCATTTACTATTATTTTTGAAACAGGGTCTCACTAAGTTGCTGAAGGTCTAGTTAAGTTGTTGAAGCTGGACTCAAACCTGTGATCCTCCCGTCTCAGCCTTCCCAGTGCTAAGATTATAGGCACACAGGACCACCTCTAGCTTATCGCCTTGGTTGGTGGCCCGACTTCCCTGCATGTATGGGGGAGGGAGTTTTTGTCTCTTGCTCGTGTCTGCATCTCCAATGCTTATTACATAGTAGGCTGCAATAAATATTTGCTAGATGGATGAGTAAAGATGATCATGTTTAGATTCTACAGATAAAGTGCCTTGAAAAAGCTCAAAACTGACTGGAAATAAGTTTATATGTATATCACATAGCAACTGAAAACCACAGTTGGGTAAATGACACAACAATAGGTTTGCACTGTATGATTGATCACCTATAGTCTCTGTCTGGCTTAGAGCTGTATGTAGCTGGGTGGTTTTCAAATGGTGTTTTGTAGAAACTCGGTAATATAGGGCTTCCCACAATGTTTATTTATATATATATATATATATATATATATATATATGTGTGTGTATGTGTATATGTATATATATATGTATATGTATACATACATATGTATGTATATGTATATATATATTTGGGGGATACTGAGGATTGAACCAGGGTTATTCTATTTCCAAAGTACATCCCCAGTTCTATTTTATTTTTTATTTTTGAAGTAGGATCTCACTAAGTTGCTGAGGCTGTTCTTGAATGTGTGATCCTCCTGTATCAGCCTCCCAAGTACTAAGATTACAGGCCAAATATATTTTTAAATGTTTTAAGAATAAAATATATCTTCTAATGCAGGATATGTAAAATACTGGCAACTCCTGACACCTTAGCTAGTATTGTCAGGTTAATACTCTTTTTAAAAATAGAGCTTGAGGATAAAGATTATTCCTTCATTTCTATGAATATATTAGGATTTCTTATAAACGTGCTCATGAAAGGTTATTATAAATCTGGCACTCTTCATTTGTGACACTATATTTATGATAGGGAATGCAGGCAGTTAGATAATTTTAGCAATGTTCTATTGAGAAAAATGGTTGTTTTTTTTTTTTACTGTTCTCTGAAGATTCTGAAACAGGTTAATTGAAGATTATCTTGTGATTTGCAAGATGAACTTAAAATGTGTTGTTATTTTTTTCTAGTTTCCCGTAAGTCAGCTATTTTAATTGCTTCTTCCCTGATGTTTGCTGTGCAGCTGAGACAGGGCCCACTGGGTACATATGCGCTGTTCTACTATGTACCACAGCATCCCTCGAAGACAGTGCAGCCAGCTCTAGTCAAAGTACTGCGAGCAGAAGCAATGTATATTTTGTTTGTACTAAGGCTGTTAAGAGCTAGTGTGTTTTCTCATTCCTCTTCCTTCCCCTTTTACCATAATCTTATTGGCCATGTATGCCAGATGCTACAGCTATCAGGTAGAGGAGATTCTCCATCAGCCTGCATCCCAAATGACTATTTGAAACAAACTTGGAACAGGCACAAGAATTAACCATTATTGTGCTAAGCCACTGTAATTTTCAAATCTGCCTGTGGTGCCAGTTATTAGTTACTTTTTTAACAATGTGTTTGGGGCTATGACTCTTCCTCTGAGTATAGCTTTAGACGAACATACCCAAAGGCATTGATAAGCAATTAAAATAACATTTTGGGATTTCCCCCTCTTTAGGGATGAATATATAGTCTCTGTTTGTTCATTCTCACGGCTGCGGGATACATTTACTCAGCCCGGTCCTTGAAATCCCGGTCTGTTCAGAATGCTGAGCCTTCTGACCCCACTTAAGTTGACCTATAAATATAAACTGTGACTGCCTGCTGGGCCCCTGCACTTGTTCAGGGCCTGCTGCATTTGTTTCTGGCTTGCTTCTGTTTAAATATCATGCCTCAACAGGTTAGCAATTCTTGGCTTTGTCTCCTTTGGAAATCTGCTTTTCTGATGATATTGATATCAGTCCATCTCTCTGGCTTCTTGCTTGAGGCTTTCCTATACCCTAGTGTGGATTCACCTCAGGTAGTGTCAGGGAGCTGATGCTCAAATCCAGCCCTACCTGGTCCATTCTAGAAGAGGGTGTGGTGGGGGAGACACCATCACTGGGCTTCGAGCAGAGCCCTGCCCACTGCTGTTCTTCCTTCTTCTCCTGCTCCTTCTATTGAAGGTTGGAAGCACATGCTGAGTGTAGGTGCAAGAGACACTGGGTAGCCTTAGTCATCAGCCTGGCACGTTAAAGGCTCTCTGCAGCCCATTGAGAGGCCCGAGGGAGGATGGAGACTCATGCTGCCGCTGCCGCCACTGTTTTCATAGCTTCAGAGCAATCTGCATTCTCAGGCTCTTTCCTTAAGAGGGAGTGTGGGAATACATATGATTTATAATGTAAACAATATACACTGACAGGATGTGAATGAATAAAAGATGAGTAAATAAAAGCACCGAAATAAATATGCCTCCTACCTCGGCCCTGCTCTGAGAGTGAGGGAAGCGGTGGAAGCATCCTAGCAGGATGGGCACCCAAGAGCTGCTGCCTTAAGGTTCCCGCTCTCCAGCAGCCTAGGCAGCCTCGCAGTCCACCTGCCACTGCCAGCCCTACAGCCCCTGAACTCAGATCCCACATCAATCACTGACCTGGGGCAGCATGGTGCCTAGAGAAACTGCAGGGATACTAGTGTTGAGCCTCATGCAGACCAGCCTCCCTCCCTCCTGTTGAGCTGCAGGGCTTGGTTGCCCCATCTGTAAGTAGGGCGTTAAACTAGATGTTCTCTAAGTCCTTCAGGAATGTGATTTTTACCACCTTCCTTCTTATTGGGAGGGTCAGTGTGATATGCCCAGTTTCTATTTCTGAGCCTCGGTTTTCTCATCCATAAAGTGGGGGGTTTTCTGATGGGAGATCTCAAACAGATCTTCCCTCTCTGGTGTTCTGCTAGGTGTTTCTGACTTCCCTGACTTGTTCCGCAAATGTAAATGGTCCCAGCCCTGTCTCTCTGGAATGGGCCTAGTTCTCTGAGCCTGTAGCCTTTGAGCTACACATGCGTGTAGCCTTCCCTCCAGACCTCCAATAGATTGGGTCTTGTAGCCCCTTCTCCCCTGGTCCATGCATGGCAGAGTTCAGGCATCACCTTGTGCCCCAAAGGTCCACCTGTCCCAAAGCCTCCATACTGTAGCCCTCGGCAGCCCTGTGCTGAGCCTCTGTCCTGCTCTATGCCTGCACCTCTGTGCTTGGGACCAAATCCATCCTCGGGGGGAGGGGGTAAGGACCTAAGGTAGAGAGTTGGAAGACAGGAAGCTAAGGTAGAAAGGGATTGGAATGCAGGGGAAATGTCAGAGAGAACGTGGGAATCCAGAGGAAGCAGCAGGCAGGCAGGGCTGTAGGTGAGAGGGCTTTCCAGGGGGCACGGCTTCTGGCTTGAGCTGAGCCTCAGTGCAGTCTGAGTTAGTCCTCTCTAACTCCCAGCAGATGGCAGTGTGTGTATGGGAACCAAGGCGAGGGTTCCGAGGATCACCAGTAGAAGATTTTGCAGGCTAGAGACAAGGGAACCTCTGTACTTTCTGTCAAAGAGTCAGGTAAGGGGGTCATTTATCCTACTGAGGAATTACCCAAGGCCCTCATAAGCTTCTAGGGGGAGGCTTGTCCAGGGATGTTAGAACTGATGATGATGACGAATCTGTTTTCTCTTTCGGGGGGAGGGGGCAGTCTACCCTGCTCTACTCCATGAGGGCCTACATGAGGGGGGAGTTCAGGATTGGCTGCAAGCCCTCAGGGCACCCACACACCAGGAAGCTCACCTATGTGGTCGGCTCTGTGGTTACAGTACTGTTTCCAACTCCCAGGTTAAATCTACTTCTGAGTAGCTCTCCCTAGTCCATTCCATTCTGTGTCCTGGGTCCTACAGCAAAGGTGAATTGCATGGGCCTTGGGTCTATTCCCTGCAGTTCCCACAGCTCAGCATCATGGAGATGGAATGCTTCCAAGGTGAAGCTCTGTCCATGGTGTCCTGATGAACAGGGTCCAGAGCAAAAGCTCTTGTCTACCCCACCTTTCAAGCCCTGGGCTGGCTCCCCTACCTGCGCCATCAGCTCCCACAGGTGCAGGTGGCCCCTTTCAGCCTGGGATTCACGATGTGGGTTTGCACTGAATCCCCAACACAGTTTAACACAGAGGGAAACAGCAGATGGATCCCCAGGTTCCGTAGCTAGCCTGGCCCAAGGAAAGGCGTGCTAGCACATGCTTGTTCTCAGCATGGCCTCCAGGCCCTGTTCCCATGGACCCTCCAGTTGCCCTTTTCTTCTTTGGCAGCATCCTGGAAAGAGCTGTGGAGTCAGACACAACTTTTTGTCTTCTCTCTACCAGTTACCAGCTATGTGGTGGGGGCAACTGGTTTCTTCCATGAGCCCCAGTTTCCTCTTCTGCAAACTGAGAATTTAAGATGTTCCTACCTCACAAAATTGTGGGAGCACTGCATGAGCCCCAGCAGATGGAAGTTTCTCTGTTCTTGGTGGACAGTGGCTGATAAAGACCCTCCAATGAGTGCCAGGCGTGGTGGCGCACGCTTGTAATCCCCGCGCTTGGGAGGCAGAGACAGGCGGATCGCGCAGGTTCAAAGCCAGCCACGCGCGCTGGCTTAGGAGACCCTGTTTCCAAATAAAAAAATATAAAAATAGGTCTGGGAGTGTAGCCCGGAGTTAGAAGGGCTTCCAGGAACCCCAGTACTACCAAAAAAAAAAAAAAAAGACCCTCCAATGAAGGAGGAAAAGGAGACTGGGTTCTGGCTTAGCTGGGCCCAGCTCTCTTGTTCCAGAGCAGGTCTCAGGCTTGCTGAGGCCAAGATTCTGTGGTCACCACTGAGGGAGAAGAATGCCTTTCTACCTGCACTACTAGCGTGGTTGTGGCTGGTGTCCCACACTGGAAATCTCTAGGGGCTTCTGAGGACACTAAAGTCTTGTGGCATCTGGTTTCTGGTTCTGTCATTGGTTCTGAGCTGGGCTCTGGACTTGGCTCGATTGGCCTAAGAATGTCAAAGATTATATTATTTAAGGGAATGGTTGTTAAGGCTTATTAAATACAAAGATCAACATACAATAAGTGATCAAAGTAATGAATGAATGAATGAATGAATGAATGATTGAATGCACACTGTACTTCATTCTATTTTCCTTATAGACCCTCGTAACTGCTTGGGACCTTTTCAAATAGGAAGATGCAGGAAACAATTTTCACACTTCCTGCTCCCATCTATGATTAACCTCTATGACTTGGGGTAACTTTCTTTCTTAGCTTCTGATTTCTCATATACCAATGGGATAGGTGAAGCCAGTAGTGGTGGTGCATGCTTGTAATCACAGTACTTGGGAGGCTGAGACAGGAAGGTTGCAGGTTCACAGCTACCCTCACTACTTAGTGAGGCTCTCCACAACTTAGTGAAACCTTGTTTCAAAATAAAAATTAAAAGCCAAGTGTGGTGGCACACACTTGTAATTCCAGCATTTGGGGAGTCTGAGACAGGAGGATGGCAGTTTGCGGACAGCCTCTGCTACTTAGTGGAGGCCCTTTGCAACTTAGTCTGGCCCTGTTTCAAAATAAAGAATTAGAGACTTCCGGGAAGATGGCAACCGAGAAAAGCGGGGCTTAAGAGCCCCGCTAACAACCAATCTCCATTACCACAAAATCAACGCCTTTCTTAGCCAGAAAACACCACCACCAGAGAAACAAAAAAAGCACCAGGCTCCAGAGAGAAAGTGGACTGAGAACAGAGCTCAGAGCCACAGAGGAGATACACCGGCCTCATGTCCAAGGACGCGGCAGCAGCGCCATACTGCCGGCGGCAGCGACAAATTCACCGGATGGCTACAGCAAGCTGAGGTGAGCCGCTGCGGAACAGCCAGGCGGGATTTTTCAGCGCAGGGAACATCTAAAGCTCCCAGTGGCTGAGCTCAGCACACGCTGCAGGGACTCAGAGTGGAACTCAAAACCAAGAAGAAATAAGCCAGCTTCACGGCCGAGGGTGTAGCAGCGGCGCCATATTGTCACCGGTGGCAGCAGCAGCGAATTCAACGAGTCTAGTACAGCTACATCTGCGAACTCAAGAACAGTGAGTCAAATTGCGGGCCACAGAGGAGAAATCCCAGTACTGTACTTCCTGGGACTTGACCCAGTGGGGGAGTGGCGGTGGCAGAGATATCACACCATAGGAGAACGTGCAACCTGGAACCCCCCATAGTTTAAAGCAGCCTCTATCGACTCCCTGGGTCAGAGACTCTGTGATACAACCCAGTAAAGGAGTAGTGGGGTCTGAGATACAACAGACTCGAGATCCAGAGCACCTTAAGTGAAGTCATAGTGACCCAAGGGAAGAACCCAGAGAAGGCACAAACCTCCGAAATCATGGGAAAGAGGAATAACACTGGAGCAATGAATGCCCACAACCCCACAACATCAGAACCCGATAAAACAGAAAATCAGAGATTTCTAGAAGATCAAATCAGGAAAATAACTATAGAAATAATAGAGGTGCTTCAAAAAGAACTCAGAGAGAGCCCAAAAGAGATAAAGGATGCAATTAATGAAGTAAAGACCTCAATTCAAAGCACAAACAACTGATTAGACCACATGGAGAACAGAATCTCACTATTAGAAGATGATCATTCCAAAAATGAACGCATAGTTTCTAATCTAGAAAAAAATATCCAACAGCAGGAATCTGACATTGAAGAAATATGGGCCCATTTTAAGAGAGCTAACCTAAGAATAATTGGAATAGAGGAGGGAAAAGAAAGTGATACCAAAGGGATCAACAATCTCTTCAAGGAAGTAATAGCAGAAAATTTTCCAAACATAGAGCAAGAGGTTGATACACAGGTCCAGGAAACTTATAGAACTCCCTTTAGACAGGATCGGAGAAGAGGATCCCCACGCCACATAATTGTCAAAATGACCAGTGTGGAAGCCAAGCAGAGAATCTTAAAGGCAATAAAAGCGAAGGGCCAAGTGACATTCAGAGGCAAACCAATTAGAATCACTCCAGACTTCCCAAACCAAGTCATGAGAGCCAGAAGGGCTTGGAGGAACATATTCCAAACTCTGAAAGAAAACAACTTCCAGCCAAAAATTTCCTACCCAGCAAAACTTTCTATCAAATTAGATGGGGAAATAAGAAGCTTCCATGACAAACAGAAACTGAAGGAATTTATGTCTTCAAAACCAACGCTAGAGAAAATACTCAAAGAGATTAACTACAAAGAAGAAATAGGTAACACACACCAGAACTAGAGAAACAAGATTTTCCATCCAACAGACAACTAAGATTGGTTATCTGTGGAGATTCATTATTTATGTTAGTCTTTTACCTATCTCTAAATTGTATTGTTGGCCTTTATTGTTGTTAATTTTTAGGATTTCTAGTTGGAATATTAATATACCTTCAGATATAGCATTTGGAAATATTTTATCCAATTCTATTAGTAACTTTTAACTCTGTTTACATTGTCTTTAGATATACAATTTTTTTATTTTTTAGGGAGTTTGTATACTCTTCTGTTGCCTGTGCCATTGAAATCATATCCAAGAAATCACTGCCAATTTCAATGTTGTGAGGTTTTATGACCCAGATTTTCTTCTAAAAGTTTATAGTCTTAAGATTTATATTTAGGTCTTTTATCTATTCTGAGTTAATACTTGTATATGGGATTAGGTAAGGGTCCAATTTTATTCTTTTCCATGTAATTATTATTTTTCAACAATATTAACTTAAATGATAATTATTTCCACCACCAAATGTTCGTGGAAACCTTGTCAAAAATAACTTGATAATATAGGGAAGAATTTAGCTCTAGGCTTGTATTTAACTCCAATGGTTTATATATCTACCTTTAGAACAGTACTACACTGTTTCAATTATTGTAGCTTTATATGGTTTGAAATCAGAAAATATATATCTTCTAGCTTTGTTCTTTTTCAAGATCGTTTTGGGTATCTAGAATCCATATTCCATATTAGGATAGATTTTTTTCTGAAAAATAAATATATAAATATATGATAGTTTCACCTAAAAAATAGAAAAAAATATTCTCTGGTAAGAAAGAAAGCAAAAGGAAATACTGAAATGTTATCTTTAAGTCATCACAAGCTTGTTATCAGACAAATGAAACTGTTATGTGAGATTATCATTTTTAATTTTGGATAAATTGCTATAATACTAGATGTCAACCACTAAGCCAAGCATGGGAAGGAGGGATGGGGAGAGAATGGGGTGGGGATCGGGTGGGGGCTGACTGGGTGATGTGTGCATGTATGTCTACAAAAGTTTGTATCCCACTATGATGTATGAATACAGTGCACCAATAAAAAAAAAGAAAAAAAAACACAAAACAAAATAAAGAATTAAAAATTGGGCTGGGGGTTAGCTCAGAGGTAGAATACCCCTGAGTTCCATCCCAGTACTGCAAAAAAAGAAAATAATAAAAAATAAGGTTGGGGATTATCTTGGAGGTAGAGTGCACCTTAGTTCAATCCCCAGTACTGCAAAATAAAATATAATGTAAGATAAAATAAAATAAAACAAATGAGAAGATGATCTATAGAGTCTTCTAGCCCTGGGATCACTGTATCCTGAGGGGAGTGGTTAGCAGGGGAGTGTAAAGAATCCTCCTCCTCTTCCTCTTCCTCCTCCTCCTCCTCCTCCTCCTCCTCCTCCTCCTCTTCTTCTTCTTCTTCTTCTTCTTCTTCTTCTTCTTCTTCTCCTCCTCCTCCTCCTCCTCCTCCTCCTCCTCCCCCCTCTTCTCTTTCCTCCTCCTCCTCCTCCTCCTCCTCCTCCTCCTCCCCCCTCTTCTCTTTCCTCCTCCTCCTCCTCCTCCTCCTCCTCCTCCTCCTCCTCCTCCTCCTCCTCCTCCTCCTCCTCCTCCTCCTCTTCTTCTTCTTCTTCTTCTTCTTCTTCTTCTTCTTCTTCTTCTTCTTCTTCTTCTTCTTCGTATTGGGAACGGAGCCCAGGGCACTCTACCTCTGAGCTACACCCCTAGTCCTATTTTAATTTTTATTTGAAACAAGGTCTCACTAAATTGTGGAGGGCCTCACTAAGTTGCTGAGGCTGGCTGCAAATCTTCAATCCTCCTGTTTTAGCCTCCTCAGTTCTAGGATTAGAGGCACACACCACCACACCTGGATTCCAGGCTTCTCAGTTTCCGCTTGCCATAACCCTCCATTCTCTTCGGGACTCACGATTCCACTGTCTGACTTTGCTAGATGCATCTTTTTTTGATGTCT
Source organism: Muscardinus avellanarius (assembly GCF_963383645.1). NCBI lineage: Eukaryota > Metazoa > Chordata > Mammalia > Rodentia > Gliridae > Muscardinus > Muscardinus avellanarius. Next base: position 183,871,337 of record NC_137786.1, read on the forward strand.
ATTTCTGTCACATTTTATTTTCTTCATCTTTTATAACTCAGATTTCCAAAAGTAAAAATGTGGTTTGCCATCTCCTGGTCAGGAACCAAGTTCTTGTCCAGTGAGCTGTGTTTGAGGATAGCATAGTACACTTGCTGCCCAGAGAGGACAATGACAGAATCTTTGATGGCATTCAAGGAGGCTGCTTAAGGCCGGCCAAGTTGAGCCCACACAAGAGAGTCTGACGAAGAGGAAAGAGGAGGCTGTGTCCTAGTTTCCTCATTAGCACATCATTCACCTTTGTGTCAGGCTGCATCAATCTAGAGGAAGAATGAAAGGGATGCCTCTAACCTCAGTGCTTGACAGGCTGAGACAGGAGGATCACAGGTTCAAGGCAAGCCTCAGCAACTTAGAAAGGCCCTCTGCAACTTAAGAGAGACCCTGTTCCAAAATAAAAACTAAAGTCTGGGCATGGTGGTGCATGCTTATAATCCCAATACTTGACAGGCTGAGACAGGAGGACCAAAGGTTTGTGGCCAGCCACGGCTACTTAGTGAGGCCCTCCACAACGTAGAGAGACCCTGTTTCAAAATAAAGAATTAAAAATAGGGTTGGGGGTGTAACTCAGAAATAGAATGCCTCTGGGTTTAATCCCCAGTAACACACACACACACACACACACACACACACACACACACACACACTAAATAAAAATAAAATAAAGTAAAACTAAAAAGGGATGGGGCTGTACCTCAGATATAGGATGCCCTTGAGTTCCATAGTTTAATTTCTGGAGAGAGAGAGAGAGAGAGAGAGAGAGAGAGAGAGAGAGAGAGAGAGAGAGGTGACTTTTGCAGAAGTGGCCCTAGGCTGTGTCATCTACTGATTAGCACATAATCTTTTTATTAATTAGGACAGTGCTTTTTTTTTTTTTGGTGGTACTAGGGATGGAACCCTTCTACCTCCAGGCTACACTCACAGACCTATTTTTATATTTTTTATTTTGGAAACAGGGTCTCTTAAGCCAGAGAGGCTGGCTTCAAACCTGTGTGACCCTCCTGTCTCCGCCTCTCAAGCTCGGGGATTACAAGTGTGCACCACCATGCCCCGCAGGACAATGCATCTTTTATTACTTCTCCATTCCATCCCATAACTGCCAGCTTTTGCTGTATAACAAAGCACCTGTCCCCAAATTTATGACTTAAAATAATAATTATGCATTATCTCTCATGAGTCCATGGGCTCATTGGGTGCTCTTGCTGAGTTGAGTCTGGTTGGGTCGATCGAGGCTAAGCTTCTTCATGCAGACCCAGCTGGGAGCAGCACAGTCCAGAATGGCATCATCAGTGCCTCATGGTTCTGCTTCTGGAAGTTGGCTAGGTGTCAGTTGGGGGTGCAGAGGCATCTGGGCAATATGTTTCTCACTAATTAGCAAGCTAGCTTGGACTTATGCACATGGCAACTCAAGGTTCAAAGAATACAAGTAGATGTGTGCAAGGCCTCTTTGGATCCAAGCTCAGAATTTGTATAATGTCTTTTCTGCCATCTTCTTTTGGCCAAGTCACAAAAACCACCCCAGACTCAAAGGATAGGAAAAAGACTCTTGATATGTTCCAAGTTATATTGCAAATGGGAAAATAAGGGAAGAATTACTTGCGGTCATTTTGCAATCTATCCCACACCACCAGCTTGGCCATGATGTTCCATTTCAGGCAGGAAAAGATGACCAGGGAGGGAACCTAAGCACAGACCAAAGGACCTCTTGAGAGTAGAAACACATGGGGCAATTTCTAGTTTGTATACAGATTTGATATTCTTAAATATGGGCTTAATTGGGCGAGGAGTGGGGGAAAGAAAACATAAGGCTTCTTTATTTACTAAGTGCCCTTGTTTTTGCTCTCACAATTTACATAACACGAATCCTCACCGTTGCCAAATTTATGTCCCCTAAAACACACTCCTGGCTGGGCATGTCGGCACATACTTGTAATCCCAGGAAGCCAAAACAAGACGATCACAGGTTTGAGGTGAGCCTCAACAACTTAGCAAGGTCCTCTACAATTTAATGAGATCCTAAGCTGAGCGTGGTGGCGCACGCTTGTAATCCCCGCGCTTGGGAGGCTGAGACAGGAGAATCGCGCAGGTTCAAAGCCAGCCTCAGCTACTTAGTGAGGCTCTCAGCAATTTAGTGAGACCCTGTTTCCAAATAAAATATAAAATAGGTCTGGGAGTGTAGCCCGGAGGTATAAGGCCCCTGGATTCCATCCCCAGTACCACCAAAAACAAACAAACAAAAATTTAATGAGATCCCTGTTTCAAAATAAGAAATAAAATAGGGCTGGGAGTGTAGCTTGGAGGTAGAATGTCCCTGAGTTCAAACTCGTGTGTGTGTGTGTGTGTGTGTGTGTGTGTGTGTGTGTCTGTCTGTCTGTCTCAGCCAACATGGGTGGGGGGAGAAACAGGAGGCTCTGACACCTATGGGGAAAGGCCCTCTCCATCCCCTGACCTCCTAGTTATCAGCCTCCTTCTTCCATATATATATATATATATATATATATATATATATATATATATATATATATGACTCTGTTATCTGATGATTAGCACACAACCTTTATATAGCCCCTGTTGGTAGGCACAGCCTTGACCTTGTCTTTACCCAAGCTGCTTTACCCATGCAGCCTCGTTTTCTAGTATTTTTTTGTGATCATAGTCTCATATTTTGGGATATTGACATTTCCTCACCCCTGCTTCTTCTGTTCTTGTCCTAATTGCGCCTGGCAGCTCCTCAAGTTCTCCCTTTTCTACCAGTTTTTCAGTTTTCTCCTGACCTTAGTTCCTCTCTAATCCTTCTCCCGATACACTACACTTGCGACAGTCTTGCCAACACATCTGACTCCACTGATCTGTTTTCCAACTGCTGTTGTTAGTAAACTTCTAATCCTAGATCAATCCAAGCATTCATCTTCCCCATCTCTGCACACAGGTAACTGAGTACCACTAGGAACAATATTCCAAACACAGGAATCAGAATCCTACAAATGATGGTACCCTTTCTACCAGGTACTCAACACTGCCCACTCATCCCTCTGTTGATCCCTGGTGTCTCTGTTTCCTGCTTTCCACAGAAACTATTTCAGAATGCATTTCCTCTCCCCTAACCTCCTGCGGCACCACCTGCTACTTCACTCATTATTCTTTTAAAAGCCTCAAGAAACAGAAACCTTCATATAGAAACTTCTTTGATGTCCTTCTCTATCAATAACAAATCACGACCTCTCCCAACTGCTGGCTCTGACTCTAAATAGTCTTCAGACTGCAGCTTGTCCTTCCCCTACCAGGTGAACTGCTTTAAAGTTACATCCAAACCCATTGGCGGGGTTAGGTTTAGCCTGGAGGGGGACATAACTACATGGCTAATATGGAGATCTGGGTACTGTGTGGACTTATCATTGGTGCTTCTATCCAAGACAAGACAAAGATAAAAAAAAAAAGTCAGACCCCATTTGGGGAAAAGCCAAAGTTTGTACACTAGAAACACCAAGAACAAACTCAAAGTTCAAAAGGGTAGTGGTGGAAGGATCAGTGTTTGGGTTGTGGGACAAGAGTTGAGTCACAGGAGATGGTATCACAGGAAAGGAAAACGAGGAAAGAGCAAGGAACAGTGAACTGGGTGATGTCTCTAAGCAGCCTTGGAATTGCCAGTTAATCTCTTTTGGCCTTTGAATGCTGTATGCCAAAGCACTGGACTGTAAAATGACTTAGATGTGCAGGAGATGGAGGCCACAAATCCAAGAGATGAGGTTTCTCTTGGTTCTTCCCAAAATAAATGAGGATTTACCTGAGAAGGGAGGAGGTGGGTGAGTTTTTCTGTCTTTTTCTCCTGGCCTTTCCTGGCCAACCCCCCATCTTGGCACCTGCACTGAGCTGTCCATGGTACCAAGGTTCTACCTTCCTTTTTAGAGTTGTGACAGCCAGACTTGGTGGGGGGGAGGAACAGGGCAGAACCTGGAGGTTGCAATGGGTTGTCTTTCTTCCACATCCAAGATGTCCTGAAGAGCAGTTCTTGACACACAGAAGGCCCTCATTCAATATTTTTTAACTGAACAATGAATGACTCAGAACACCCTGAAATTGTCTGGAAGATAATTTATCCATGTGTTGCTACCATCCATCCATCCAAATGAGGCTGTTTTGGCCTTTGACTCCATAAGACCAGATAAGCTCTACCCCCTTCTTATCACACCAGATCAATCATGGCAGAGCCAGAGTTCTTCTCTGTGGCCCCGCAGGGCCCAGTAAGGGCAATATATATATGATAAGTCATTATATAGAACTAAATTTCCTGCTTCAGAAGGTCCTTATTGACCCAGAGCTGGAGATTTTAGGTCCAAGGAAGATGCAACTCTATCAGCTCTTCTTCACTAAGATCAGCTGCCTCTCTAAGTGTATACATCCACCCTCTTGAGCTTCAAAGATAGCCTGAATCTTAAATCTCCAAATTCATGAAGTGTTTCCTGTGAACTCTTGTCATTCCCACTACCAGGTGTGGTGTGGTGTGACTGGCTACCTGAAGAAGGCAGATGCATAACATCAGCACCTGCTAACCTATCACTTCCTTTGAGAAACACTAGTTAATGCAAAACTGAAAGCAACAATTATGCTAATGACACCTACTTCTTGTATTGAAATTTATTCAGTAAGCCAGCCATAATTATCATGCATCTATGTGCCATTTTATAATTTTTAACTTCTTGGTTATGGTTGACCAAAACTGATAAACACATAAGTTACAGGCCAATGAATCAATGATTCATATCATGAATGGGATCGTGGTGACCCCTTTGCAATGCCCATCATGCCTTTCCTTCCAGCCACACCTGGCCACTGAGGATGCCCCACCTCAGTACCCTTGGCACTGTTACAGGGCAATGTGATGGGAAGAGAAGAAGCTGTGGGTGTAGGTGATTGTGAGAGAGCAGATTTGTGTGTGTGTGTGTGTGTGTGTGTGTGTGTGTGTGTGTGTGTGTGTGGTACTGAGGTTCCTGGAAGCCCTTCTACATCCGGGCTAAACTCCCAGACCTATAAGCCAGCACACCTGGCTTCAAACCTGCGTGATCCTCCTGTATCAGCCTCCCAAGCGTGGGGATTACAAGCGTGTGCCACCACGCCTGGCAAGAGAGCAGATTTGATCTGAGCCTAGAGAACAGACCTGAGGCTCAGAAAGAAATGACTCTGAGCACTCAGGAAGTGGTGGATATGTCATGAAGCCGCTTTGATGTTAGTGGAAATTTTACCACCTGTTTTCATCTGGATTGGATAGGAGTGTGAGTGTGCAAATTCAGATCTAGGAAGGCTTTACCTCCCCCAGCCTCCAACAATGGCTGATAGTATGATAGTTCTGCTCATACTCTTCTCCATTTCTCTGCTCCTCTGAAACCTGGTTTGGCCTTGACAACCATATAACCCTTGAACCCATCTCCTCCCCACCCCTACACAGTCCTCCAGACACATCTAGACACATATGTGACTTTATGAATGAACCTACTGTAAGGGGGTTAGATTGGAGGGAAAGAATGTGAGAAGCCACTGATTAAGTATTCCAAGGCTTAGCATCACCAGGTCCACCTGTTCCAGAGCCTCCAGGCACCCCTGTAATAAATTTGTTGTTCATTCATTTATTTAATAAACAGTAAGTTAGCATAAATAGGTACCAGGTTCAGTTTAACCATGTTCATGGAAACAGGCAAAATGTGAATGGAAACATTTTGATAAAAGATGAGGTGTGAGGCATGGATGTCTATGGAGTTAGAGCTTTAGGTCTCCAAAAGATGGCACTAGCCCCACTCACTTGCTCTGTAATTTGGGTAAACTATGTAATTTTTCTCTGTTTCATTTTCCTACTTTGTAACATGGGAAGAGAAATAACAATGGTAAGAGCACAGTGTGATACTGGGTTGAACCATATGAAATTGTCAGCCATTTTTGAATCATAGAAACACCAGTTTCACATAGTTTAATCTTCCAAAATCCTTAGTGTAGTGGGTGGTACCTTTGCTTATTATTTAGATGATACATGCCCAATAGTGATTCTCTCACCTTGACAGTTTGTCTCATGTTAACATTTGGATCAGAAGCTCTTTCTAGTATCACCAGGAAGGTTTTGACTCAAGGTTAACATACCCAATGGGTTAATATTACTCAAGACCAGGGATGACCATGTCAGTGATCGACTACAGTTAAAGACTAAGCAAAGAGCCACCTAACTGTGTCTAGGGATTGACATATCTTTAAGTCTCATCCAAAATGGTCTTATTCACATCATTTAAATATAAAGTTAGCTATTAATGCCAATTCATATTCTTTCGATTATTTCAGCAGAGTTTTACCTATAGGAAATCATAATGGAAAGAAATTTTCTCTGTTAATAGTAGATAATGTGTTGATTAATCAAACACACATGAATGCGCATGTGCATGCACATGCACACACACACACACAGTGTTGCAATGTCTTCTGTTAGAGACCCACGCAGCCAGCACTTTCACTGGGAATATCAAAGGCTCTGTCCTGACAGCAGCCAGCCCCCTGTGTCCTGTGTCCAGAGCTCCACCCACGGCAGTACTGCTCCAATGCCCAAGAAGAGCTAACTAGCACTGGGTCCCCTTTTCCACAAGTGCCTATGAGCAAGGCAGGCTTCTCAGGCCTGGATGGGTTGTCTCATTTTCCCTAGGATCCTCCTTGCATTTCCCCCAATCACAAGCTAATCCTAGTATTAAAGGAAGTGAGGCAAGGCTGCTGGCTCTGCAGTGTCTGGGGCCTTCTGACTCGGCAGAGCAGGAACATACAAGTGCCTGCTACAGCTGCCAGCCCCTTCCCATTTGCTTCATCTCCCTCCTCCAGCATGTGTCCAGTCCTCAGAAAAATCAGATGGGGTCCCCAAATTCCCTTTGACTCATCAAAGAGGCTGTATTTTTATTAAAAGAGTTAATGTGAGGAGTGCAAAGAGAAAGCCAAAATACACTGGAGGCTGCCAGTCACTGCCTAAGAGCAGGCAAGCCCACCCCACATGTTGCACAAGAGGCACTGGAGGCTCAGGGAAGGGGGAGGGCTTGCCCAAGGTCACACAGCAAGTCTCTTTTCCTTGCTTTAATAAGCTTTTCTACCCACAATAATGTATTAAGGGCCAAACTATAGGCCACCCTCAAAGAAGAAGAACTAAAGAACCAATCTCAGAGTCTGCATCTCAGCCATAGAACCTTCTGTATTATAAGGCCCTAAGGAATCACAGCCCCCCCAAGCTTGAAGTGAGGAGGCCCCCTCTTGAAAAATCAGTTAAAATGCCCTCCTTTATGCACATGCCAACTTTGACTTCAAAAAGACTTTATTCCCAAGGATAAACAACCCCATGTTTGTGTAATATAATTAAGTGAAGGCATCTTTAAATGTCATACTAGCTTGTGCCCATTTCAAATTGTTATGCATCAACAGAACTTAACGAGATAGCCAAGCCTTCTCCTTGCTGTGAGACCGAGATAAGCCACAGCACTGTGGGCCCTTTAATAGATTGCCAAAATAAAGCATTTTCTATGCAAATTATTCATGCAGTGGGACAGCTAATCGCTTGCCAAGAGCCCGCCCACTGCCTCTCTGCAATTAGTCGTGAAGTTGAAGGAGCTCCAAACTCCGCAGGCGCACTCAGGGCCTCCTGCGCCTATGGCTTGTTTTCGGGTTAGAAACTTTCTTTCCACTGGTGGTAGGACCCGGAGACCCCACACACACAAAGGAGACAGCTGGGGGGAGAGAGAGAGAGAGAGAAAGAGAGAGAGAGAGAGAGAGAGAGAGAGAGAGAGAGAGAGAGAGAGAGAGAGAGAGAAATAAAAGACAGAGGGAGAGCTGTCCTTGCATTGTCCTGGCCCAGCTCCTAAGCCAATGTGTACAGTGTATATTTGGGCAGCCATTGTACCCAGAGCCTGAGTTTCCTCATCTATAAAACCAGTGTGGAGAACTGGTCTCAACCTATAAAACTGGTCTGAGAACTCCAATAGTCTTGTTTTATTGTGTGTGTGTGTGTGTGTGTGTGTGTGTGTGTGTGTGTGTGTATGGTACTTGTGGTGGAACCCAGAGGCTTTCTACCTCCAGGCTATACTCCCAAACCTATTTTATATTTTATTTGGAAACAGGTTCTCATTAAGTTGCTGGGAGCCTGAATAAGTAGCTGAGGCTGGCTTCGAACCTGTGCGATCCTCCTGTTTCAGCCTCCCAAGCGCTGGGATTACAAGCGTGCGCCACCACACCTAGCTAGTCTGGTGTTTTGAAGACAAGTGGCAAAATCCAGCCTCTCTCCCAGCCGAAGAGAAACCCACTTTGGGCTCCCAGAAAACCAGACACTCAAGGTCAGGGTAGGGATTTAGAGTTAGGAAAACCTGCAGGGTTCCTGCCCATTTTCATGCTGGCCTCAATCACTGTGGTCCTGGAAAGTCTCCACGGCAGCCAAAGGGCAGCCCCAGATCATCTAAGCAGCCATTGGAGCCACAGCCCTGTAGAGATCTCTCTGTTCCTCTCTCCTAAGTCTGTCTCAGTCTCCCGATGTCTGTCTGTCTCTCTCTCTCTCTCTCTCTCTCTCTCTCTCTCTCTCTCTCTCTCACTGTCTCTCTGCTTCTCCCCCTCTTCCACCACCAGCTGGCTGGGGGAACCTCCTCAAACAACCAGAACAAGGAAAAGAGGACTGGGGGATCTCACCCTTGTACCACCCTGTGCAGGGCAGTGCCTACAACCTAGGATCACCCGCCCACTCCCCAAAGGGACTGGGGTCAAGACTCCAGCCCAGACAAGAGCAACTTTGGCCTCCTATTCCAAGATTCAGTGAGACAGGCCAAACCCAAGTTGTCCAAAGGGACAGGTTTGGTCAGCGAGGTATCAAGGAGCCCCATGCGGGCTGAAGTCACATGTGCCAGCATATTTGGGGAAAGGAAGGGAATGTGTTTGGTGCCTGGGCAGCTTCAAAGCTAATTGCTTGCTTGGCAGGTGAGGGCCTGGACTAACCTATGGGCTCTCAAGTCAGTGGTTTGCTTACTTAACAGAAGGCTATATTTATCATTAGAATTTAACACATCCTACTGGCAGCCATTGAACCTAGCAGAGTGATGGCTGAGGGACACTTGCCTTTGATATTCTTCAACAGCCTTGTAATACAACGAGGGCCCCAGGGAGGGCACAGATGAAAGGATCATTTGGTTGGGGCCATGAGCACCAGCTCTGTTCCTCCTCACTCTGATTGCTGGTGACTCTGACAGCCCAGTTAGAGCATGCAGCCCAGCCTCCCCTGAGGCCTGGGCCAACTCTGGAAGTGCCTGTTGGTCCTCCTGTGCAGGAGCTGGGGCACTGAAGGAGTTCTCCACCCCTTCCTAAGGAGGAAATGACCCAGGAGGAGAGGCCCATTGAGCCTGTGCAGTGCAGACAAAGGAATTGATCAGATTGGCCAGCTGCCTTTTGGCTGTGCCCAGGAGGCGGGAAAGAAATTCATCCCACTCCAGGCCCTCATTCTGGTCTCACTCAGTGTCACATCACAAATGGTAGATTCCAGGACTGACAACTTTATTCTAATTGTTTTGGAGCCCAAGGTCCTGCTGGATCACCCACCCAGGACTCCATCTTCCTAAGCTTAGTGCTGTCCTTTGCTCAGACTTCTTAGCTTTGTTCTACCATCTCCCTATATCCTCCACAGCCAGGTCCTGTCACCTGTTAATAACCAAACACCCCCAACCCTGGCTCCAGGAGGAACACGTCCCTGAATTCCTCTTAGCAGGCTCCACCACCTGCAGGGTCCTCCCCACACTGTGTGGGGTCAGGGCCGCCACGGTGGGTTATGCTTGGTGTTGGCCATTTACCTTGCAGCCTCCTTCCTGTTGTTTGATTAGCTCCCACACAGCTTCTAAGAAAAGGTGGAGTGTAACTGGGGTGAGCTTTCCCTACTCACCTCATCCTAGTAGAATGGAGGTGTTTCCTCAGGGTTCTTGTCCAGTCTCTCACTGGGTGCCCCCCAAGTCCAGATCCCTCTTCCCCATCTTCTTCAGTGATTGGCTGATTCATTCATGTGAAGACACATAACCTAGCTGGTCTTCTAGTGCCTGTAGCTCTGGGTGTGTGAGTCTGTCTTGGGGGAAGGCAGAGAGAACCCCAAGCCCTCCCAGAGAGGGCAGACCTAGGAGGGTGCAATAATAAATGAACCAGCAGGGTGAAGGAAGATGGGGCCCACTAGGAATGTAGGGCACTGAAGAAACTGCCCACTCAGAAAGTAACCAAAGCCTGATCCTGTGTTTTGAGCCCTGGGGAGAGAATTGGTTAAGTCCCTTCCAACTTCTCTTCTGATTTTTTTGACTTCCTTCTCCTCCCTTCCTGACCTTATGATATCTTCTGAGAAGGAGATGTGCTGAGACTCAGCTCCACTGTGGGCCTCACCTTACCAAGGACCAGTCTGGGAACCCGCCCTCCCATGGGGAACATTGTTTCTATGAAAAACACCTTCTGGCTCTCAATGGATTTCTGGTGGCCAAGCTCTGCATAGCCAGAGCTTGTCAACACTGCCAGCCATGAGCAGCCTCATTCCATGCCTGACAGCCCCCCCAACCCCGTAGGCATGACCATGGCAGCCTGATTTTCTGCCTCTTTACTAGCCATCCAATTCCTCTCAGGGTGCCTACATCTAGCAGTACACAGGGCACACATTCAGTGGCTGAGAAGAAGTGACCCTACACCGCAGGGCTCAGGAATTTGTATGTTTAATCTTTGCCCAACATCACACCCAGGGGATCCTAAGACATAGCCTGGGGTAGGAACTTTGTCAATAATTTCTCACACTGGAGCACAAGAGTCTCCCAGAGAACAGAATAAAATGTAGCCTCCCGAACCCCACCCTGTAGGTTCAGATTCAGGAGGCCTGATGTGTTTCTACCAAGTTCCCAGGCAATGTATGCTACACGTTCATGGATCCAGGGTCTGGTCCAACCTCTCATTTTCCTGAGAGAAAGACCAAACTGAGAGCAAAGCAAGGCAGGGAATGCTAGCCTCCCACCCAAATGCCCAAGTCTGTGGGGCCTTGGGTTACCAATTTGGGAGGGCAACAAAAGTGAGGCCAACCCCAAGGCACCATGTTGCTGCCTGCTGGGCCTCCGGCCTGGCCCAGATGGCTGGGGCTTGAAGAGTGCTAGCTGCTGCCATTGGCTGATTCCTCATTGACAGGTTGTCACTGATGGCAGAAACTTGGCCAATGACGATCAATCAGGGGGCCCGCGCTGCCTTAAATACCAGCAGAGCAAACAGCCTCAGACAAAGCTGCGCCATATATCAATTACCAAGAGGCTGCGTGCTCCTCTGGGCGGAGGCAGCCGGAGTGAGCGGCCAGGGCTGCTGCCCCAGCTGATAAGGGCCTGTATTGTTCTGGGACAGCTGGCAGCCCGATAAGGGCCTGCTCGCCTGAGATAATGGCAGTGGGCAGGCGCCTTGCGGCAGTTTAGAATTTCTTGGGTCTCCAAGAAAGGTTCTATTAAGCCCACTGACCCCAATTGAATATTAATTAGCTAATTAACGGATTTATTGTTCCACGCCATTTCTGGAGAGGCCATTTTTTTCGAGTGCCATTATTTTTGTAAATGATTTTTCGCATTGTGCATAATTGAATCTTTGCAGCTGCCAGCATCTTCTGCATGATTTGGCAAAAAAAAGGAAGCAGAAGCACTTAGGGTTTTTCCCCCCACCCCTCTCTCTGAACAAATGTTTTCAGCTCCTCCTGCTAATGCTGGAGGAGGAGGGGAAGGGGGGCTGTCTCTGTTTCACAGGTTTGCTTTTTAAGCTCAACTGCAAAGTCCACGCTCCTTTTTCCTGCCTTTTGTAGGCAGCTGAGGACCGAGGCACTCCGGGCGGTCCTGCACCAGCCCTTTGTCTGGCTGTCTTCAAACTGGCTGGACTTAGCTTTTCTCAGCCCCAATCCTTAAAGCATTGTGCTTTCTATTTGGGGGTAGAGAGAGGGAACCAGGTCTGAGCTTGGCCCATCCTGAGCTATGAGCAGGAGGGAGGCCGACTCTGAACTGCCAGTAGAGGAGCTCTGGCCAGCAGGGAGCACTCTCTGGGCTCTACCTGGGTGCCTGCCCCTTTCTATGGTGCCTTTCCAGCTTGAGTCTGGTGGCTCTAGGGGGAAAGAACTCCCATCTCAGCACCTCTCTGCTGCTCTTTAATAAGCCTTTGCTCCAAATTCCACACCAGGGTTGCCTGACTCCTGGTGCTGGCATCTACCCATAATAAGTTGACCCAGCCGGTCCCACCGGCAAATGGCTGATTGAATCTAGCCCATTCCTCTCAGAGGGTGGGGGGCAGTATGTGCTGGGGTGAGGCTGGAGTGGGCAGCTCAGCAATATTGCCAGGCAGCGTTGGGGAGCCCTGTTGAACCTCTCGGCCCTTCTGCATGGGTAATGAAGCCAGGGCCAGGCTGAGGCTCCAGGAATATTAGTTGGGGCCCCCCAGTGGGCGGGTCCAAGGAAGGCATTTGCCCAGGACCTGCCCCTGCCCGCCAGGGGCTGCAAAGCTTTATTGGGATTTTTTATTAAGCCACCTTTTCCTGCCCCCCCTCCATGTCCCTATCCTGTTGTTTGTGTTCAGAAAGAGGAATTCTGAAGGCTTTTCTGAGCAGGGAGATGAATTGGGAAGGAGTTCTTAAATCGTTCTCTGTAGATGTTGGCTGGGACCACCCTGTGTGCCCCTTTCCCTTTCTCTGGGCTAGAATAAAGTACTGTGGACACAGACTATCATGGGCATCCCCTCCTGGGGCAGAAGTTGTCGTGGAAGGAGTGATGTGAGGTAATGCATATGTTAATTAGTTAATTTAGCCCTTTCACAATCTATATGTACTTTAAGACACCATGGCACATGCTGTAAATACACACGCTTTTAATGCGTCAAATTAAAAAAGTTGTAAAAGGGATGCCAAAAGTGTAGCTAAGAATTGGTGCTAGACCTTAGAGTCAGGAAGCAAGATCATTCAATCTGTTGAGACATCTCCAGTAATGGTAAGCTCACTACCACCAGGGCAGCTAATAGTAACTAAGAAACTGTGGGCCACACACTGTCCTAGGTAACTGATACAAGGCCATCATGAAAAGTAACAGCATTGGACATTAATTAAACCCAGATTTTGCTGATCCCGGAGCCACCACTTGTGATCACTCTCCTCTACCATGTGAAATGCCATGGTTCTGAAGCAGTGTCCTGCAGGATCAACAAGCTCAGCTGCTGTAGCTGAGCCTCACCAGAGATCTCTGCTATCCTGGAACTTCCTCCAGAATGAAGGGTATAAGGCAAGCTTGCCATCTTCCACAGTTTAGACCCCACTCTCTGGTGTGGACCTGGCCTGCCCTTCTATTAAGATGTCCCACTAAAGACTTTCCAGTGCTCACAGGATGCCTCCTGCTGACCTCCCTGGGGGCCACAAGCCACACCTTGGGTGTTTTGTGGATATTCCTTCCAGTTTCATATCTTACTAGAAGTAGGGGCTCAGAGTGGGAAAGAGACCTGACAGGCTGCTCGGCCACTCTAAGGAGGCCAGAACATGGCCTGCTCTATGCACCCAGGGAAGGCCTATATGCACATTTGATCATGGATGTAAGAAGTCACATTCGGCTCAAAGGACAGAGTAGGGGATTTGGTTCTCAGGAGAGGGCACCCACTGGCTCACTGGCCACCACAGTCAGGAGCCCAGCCCTCATTCCCTTGGCCAAGGTCCAGGAGTCAGTTTCATTTAAACCCCATTCCCAGCCCTGTACCTAGGATGTTATCAAGGATCTCAACAGGAATCAAAACAGGAATAAGATGGGACAACCTAGGCTTCTGCGAGAAAAATCTCCATCCCTTTGGTAATGCCATTATTGGCAGAGCTTCAAGGGTTTTCGTGGAGTCTAGAATCCATGATTTACAACTCACAGGCTTGAGGGCCCCCTGGGTAAGTCATACCTCTCTGCATGTCTGTTCCTTAATGGTAGAGTGGTAATAATGATAATTCTCAACCTCACTCTGTGAAGTTGTTGGGAGGTTAAAAAAGAGGGGTTACACTTTCGTAATGGGGGTACCCAGGGCTATGCTGAAATTAGTCAATGCCACAGGGTAGATATGGGCTTCTTCAGTCAATAGTTTAAGTACAAAGGAAAGAAAAACATGTATTTTGAGATGCATATATCATGGGTCGGCTGGCTGGCTGTTTCTTTGGTGAGAAGTGCCTAGAAGGGGGGCATTAGGAACTCCTGGGGTGCTGACAATATTCCTTTTCTCTGTCTGAGTGCTGATGATATAGGTATACTAATTTCTAAAACCTGTCATACTTTAGTGTGATTAGAGAACTTTTGTTTATGTTATACTTCAATAAGTGAAATCAGCCAGTCTCAGAAAGTCAAGGGTCATTTTTTTTCTCTTATATGTGGAAACTAGAATGAAAATAGAAAACAAAAAGAAATCCAGTTGAATGGGGAGAGAAACAAGTAGACTGGTGGAAAGGGACTGGGGGAGACAGTGGGGAGGATAAAAAGGAGGATGGAGAAAGGGAAAAATTCAGAAAAGATTATGTGCATACATGAAGGTAGCATTAGCAAGTTCACTGATGTGTATGAGGAGGGAGGAAGGAAAATCAGGGTGTTAGGTGGAAGGAAATACACCAGGTGATGTGCACATATATGTGTATATCACTTTGAATCTCACTATGATGTATAATGACAAAGTACCAATAAATGTATAAAATGATGTTCAATTAACAAAAAGGCATAAATTAAAAGGATATATTATAAATTGATATATAAAAATGCATATGAACTTTCAAGACAAAAATGAAATTGAAAAAGCATCTTATAAAATGGAAGACCACATTCCTCCAAAGCTCATTGATAACCTGGGCCCTTCAGAAGAAAGCTCCTCTCGAGGGAGCTAGCACAAGGGGCTCCCCATGCCTTGAATAACGATGGTAGAAATTCTGGGACATGGAGAAGCCCTTCCTATCACAGAGATAGGCTCCCATTTCTCTTGTGGGCAGGACCACCTACAAGCATCAAAGTACCAGAAGGTTCCTGTCCTTCCTAAGAAAGTAGAGTGAGGGATGAGCAGTCTCAGGGTTGGGATAGCAAAGGCTCTCCACTGAGCCAACTCATCTTATGGATGACTGATTTTAATAAGGAAAAGTACCTTAGCCACAAAAAGTATGGAAAACAGGGAGACATGGGAAAAGGGGGAGAAAGAACCAAAGGGAGATAGAGACTAAAAGGGAGGGAGAGAGATGAAGAAGATACAGGAAAAGAGTCTCAGGAGGGAGGCAGAGAGCATTGCCAGGGAAAAGGCCTTTCAGTGGGCATGGCTGGGTATCAAAGTGACAGGAGTGGAGCATCAGAGTCCTTTTTATGCATCCAAGTCTGGGGAGGGGTTGGAGAACAGATGCAGTGGCTCCTGAGTCCTGGCTGTGTTTCAGAGCCAGGGCAGGCTGACCTGCATGTGCTACTCCAGGGTCTGCCATGGAGAGCTTCTCTTGGCTGATGCTTTGGCCCTAGAGAAAAGTGGTCCCAGATTTTGCCTACCTGCAGTTGGGCCCTTAGAACACTGCACTAGGACTTCAGTTGAGCTGTGGTCTCAGTTACTACTACGTGCATGAGCATGACTCCTGTTCTCAAGCAATATGGTCAGAACGGGGTAAGAGAGAGTAGGGCCATTCTTTTCCTGCAGCACAAGACCCTCCTTTCTGGCTCTGAATTGAGGTGCATTCATGATCTGCTAATGCTATTCTCTTGAAAGGAAAAGAACGCTCGGACAATCAGAACAAGAGGGAGCTGTTCATGGTCTAAAATCCTCTCCGAGCAGTGATGTCCAAAGGCGGGGCTATGGCCCCAGCTGAAGAAGAAGATCCTGCTTCTTTCTCAGAGTGTCACCACACCTATTTTTCCCAGTTCTAATACATGCTTAATTCTAGTGTATCAGAGTATAAACATTTCTTCTGTTGAAGTCTTCAATTAAGCATCTCAAATCAACCCAGGGAACAAGGAAGACCAGGACATGAGACCAGGACATGAGACCAGCTGAGACCCTTGACTCCTTCCTTCCTTTAATTCCTTCCTTCCTTCCTCTTTCTTGTTTTCTTTCGTGTGTGTGTGTGTGTGTGTGTGTGTGTGTGTGTGTGTGTGTGTCTTAAAGATTGCACCTAGGTATATTGTATCTCTGAGTTACACCCCCAGCCCACTTTATTTTTTTTAATTTTGCAACAGGTGTCACTAAGTTGCTGAGGACCTCCTTATGTAACTGAGGCTGGCCTCAGGCAGCTAGAAAGTTTACCACAAAAGGGATACAAGACTTCATCTTTGGAGTTTTGAGTGGGTATCCCAGTAAACATGCTTTGGGAGGCAGAAGGTAACAGAAACCCCTGACTCAAAGAGACCTAAATAGTAGAGGCATCTGGAAGTCGAATGGGCCCCAAATATGAGTGAATCAAGGCAGCTGAATCAAGGCATCAAGGACATGAGTTTTTTCCATTCTGCATTCTGCCTTTGTTGGTATCGTCTTGGTTATAAGACTGGTTTCCTTGGTGCTCACAAATGGCTTCCAGTAGCACACAGGTCTACCTGTTTCTTTATTCATATATAGAAGGAAGACAGAAATTCCTCTGGCCATAGAATATTAGTCCTTAGTCTTATCAGGAAACTTGAATACCTTTTCATTCTGGGCCAATAAGAGGTTCTAGGTATATCCTTTTTAGACTGATCGTATGTGGCATGGAAGTTTGGAATGACCCAAATGTTCACCAGAGGGTGTCTCAGGTAGGTGTTTACTTTTTCCTGTGGGTAAGAGGAAGATGTTTGTTCTGTGGCTCTGGTTTTACCTCTTGATCAAACATGGATGCTTTTATCTTCTTAAATTTACTTAGAAATTCCATTGCTGCAAAGCTGATGCTCATCAAAGGAGCTTATTCCTATTGGTTACTGTATTTTTAATTCTCTTCAATAATTATTACCTGGAATTATCATGCTAAGTGGTTAGTTGCCTCATTTATGATCTCCTGTTTTTATTGCAGTTGGGCCCTTCATTCACAAAAAAAAGACACCGACTGGGCCACTTTTGGATACTGGCATCATTCTCAATTCATTTCTCAATGAGCTCCAAATGCTCAGCAGGAGACTGAGGAGATGACCATATTTCATTTCATCTTGTGAGAAAGTTTTTGCCCAATGTGAATGCCTTCCTTTATCCATTTTATTCTCTGTGATTAAAAATGCCCTAGGAGCAGAGTGTGGATAAAAGTCCCTGAGAAGAGATCTGGGAAGCTGGGTTTTCTGAAAAGGGAAAGAACAGACCTAGGAAGCTCTGGCTGGATGGGAGCATTTGATTTCTGTATCCCCAAGAGGGTTCTAGTATATGCTTTTAATGGATATAAAAACAAAAAAAATGACCATCAGGGACTCATGTAAAACTCATTACTTACCTGGATAATATAAGCTACAGGTGTCCCCTAACCTGTCCTGTCTGCCCTGTCCCTACCCCTGGACCTTGCTCCTTTGATCCGCCCTTTGTGTCATCCCAGAGTGATGTCTCAAAAAATACAGATCTGATCATGCCCTTGTTCCACTTACAAAGCTTTGACATTTCCCTGTTGCCTTGAGGATAAAGGACTACCTTCCTGGCCTGGCCTGAGAGCCCTGCCACTCTCCCCCAAGACCTCTATGTCCTGTGTTGCAGGCACACTGAGCTCTGGATCACCCTCCAATCAAGTCCTCCCCCATTTCTGTTTCTTTGATGTGCTCATCTTCCTGTGTTTGATGGTACAAGTATCCCTTTCTTGGAAACTTTCCCTTCTCCTAGCCTGTTAGTCCTCTTCCATCCCTTCTTTCTGCAGCCTCTGATCAGAGCTCTAGCATGTGACTGACTATACAGACTTATGATTTTCTGACTCCCTCCTTTCTGTGATATTTCTTGAGGGAGAAGGGTCTGTGCTTCCTTTGTCTTTTGCATCTCCCTTGCCTTACACCACACTAGATATGCACCATACCTAGGTTAGATAAAAGGATGGATGGAAGGATGGATTAGACTGACTTCACAGTTTTTCTGCTTTAGTCTCTAGGCTGCTCTCAGGACTGCTTTTCCATCTATTGGTGATGGAATAAAATACACTATAATGTAGGTAGGTGATGCACAGGTGGGAACAGAAGTCAGCTGTACTGCTTCTTGGGACATGGAACCTGCTCTATTATGACTCAAGTATAGACCATTAATGTAGGCTGTACCTAGAGGTGAAAATTGTACTGTGAAAGTTCTGAAGAAGTGATGGTCCATAGAGCAGAAAATACCTAAGAAGAGGCAGGTCCTAAGTTGCTTCTTGCAGAAAGAATGACTAGAGATATGAAGGAAAGCCTCACAGGTACGGGGGAATTCTGCAGTCCTGACTGATTGAAACAGAAGAAGGAGCATTAAGAAGTGGAACGTGTTTGGAGTTGAAATGGGGGACAGGAATAATGGGGATCTGACAGCGGGAGACTGGGACATACATCTACTTGTGGAACTTGAATAGGCCCCCTTTCCTCGGGATGAAGTTGTTATCCTTGTCCATAGGTTTCTTTGCAAATATCAGAAGGCAAAGTCTGAAGGTGGACAGGGCGGTAGAGTGAAGGAACGGGAGTTAGCACACAATATCTCCCTCTTCACAGTGCTGCTGGTGTTGAGGACCAGAGACAAAACTGGTGGTGGGAGGTAATCTGATCCTTGCTTGGCCCAAAGCTTATGCTGGGGAGACTTTGATGTCTCCAACAGAGCAAATCATGCCTCTTCTTATATTTCCCCTTCAACAGGGTGCAGTTAAGAGCTAAACACTGGTGTGCATATTCTGCTTGTGAGGCTGGGAAGAAAGCATGCAGGGACATCTTGTATCACATGTCTCTTAGAAGGGGATGAATAGGAGATACAGCAGAGGGAGAGACCTTAATGACTATGTAGCTCAGTCCTCCATGAATCCTGGGAGAATAGACCAGAGGGAGTCCAGAGCCTAAGTTGGAGGCCCTAAATTAAAGAAAAATGTTATGGAAACAAATTTACACATTGGATGAAGTTAAGAATTTACAGTCTGTTTTAATTTTAATTTTGTTTTTTCCACTTTTCGGTTCCAGGAAGCAGAGGGGAAGAAGACAAGTGTCAATGAGGGGCAGTGTCAGCATCAATTCCTGCACTCAGAGCTGCCTGGACAGGGGCCTCCCACCATAGTGCTGGGCTGCCACTGGAGGCAAAGGGCTCCAGT
The DNA here is from genome assembly GCF_963383645.1 of Muscardinus avellanarius. Classification (NCBI taxonomy): domain Eukaryota; kingdom Metazoa; phylum Chordata; class Mammalia; order Rodentia; family Gliridae; genus Muscardinus; species Muscardinus avellanarius. The sequence goes on from NC_137786.1 coordinate 183,890,613, forward strand.
TTTCCTGAGGAAGGGTACATCAGAACACTAGAGCTGGTGAGTTCCACTACCTCTTCCATTCTGAGCATCTGAAGGTGTTCTGATTAGCACAGTTCAGGACCATGGAGAACTCCAGGGAACCCTGCAGCCCTGACTGGTTTCCCCTGGCTCACAGCATGTTCAAGTCTTGGAGTCTGAAAGGATCGTTTTGCAGCACAGAGGTCCCCTAGGCCCTCATGCCAGTCCACCATTCAGATCTTTCCCTGCCCCTAAATACCTAGTCATCTGACCTGCCAGCTTCCCTGACCTTGTTGGAATGCCTGCCTAGAGGGGGAAGAGAGTCTGTTGCTGCCTGGGAAGTTCTTTGGGTGGCCACTGCCAGAGTGGGGCTGGGTAGAGGGCAAGAGCGAGGTCCCCCTTGGGTGGGAAGTGTTTAGTAATTAGCCTTAATGAGGAGGGAAGGGTAGCTCATTTTATTGCAGGGAAATGGGATTTTTAAATCATTTCAAGGGCTGCGTCAGCTCTAAATGGCCTGTAGTAGGGCCTCACAGGGGCTGGTAATTAGCTCTCTTGTCTCTAATCAAAGCAGAGGGCAAGGGAAGGGGGTCACTTAATGAACAGAGAGATTAGCTTCCAAATATGCCCTAAATAAGAAGGCAGGTGCAGGGAAGGGGCACAGGCCTGGGCCAGCTGAGCCCTGGGTGGAGAGCAGTCAGCCCAAGGGACTGGGAGAAGTCCCACGCTACTAGTGACACCCCAACTCTGTTTCATGTAAATGTCTTGCTTCTTCACTCGAATAGAATGGCTAGGAGTGAAGGGTGGCCTAGTGTTTCCAGATCATGAAATCACTTTGACTAGATTTTGGAAACCCACAGCCCTGCATAACAGCCAAGGTAAAGCAGGCAAAGATGTCCATAGGTGTCAGATAGCATGCCATTCCTTCCAGGGGGCACCTCATGAGGGATGCCATTGACACAGATAGGAGCCCTGGCACCTCAGCCCATGAGGCCCAGCAAAGGGAAACCCCGTAGCTTCAGCCCACCTCTGGATCCCAGGAGCCAGAAAGGTCCAGTAGGAGCCCTGAGGCTGGGGCTCAACTCAGAGCTCCTCCCCTACTGGAACAAACCAGTCAGGCTGAAAGGAAAGGAAAAGGAGGGCCGGTACTGCCCGCTCCCAATGTCCCATGGCCCTCTGGGCACTGCTAATTCCTGCTTTTACAGCAAATTGTCTTTTTCCCTAGAAAACTAGTCATGCAGAGTCTGCAGAGAAACCCGATTTCTGGAGGCATCTTCTGTGCAGGGCAGTAATTCCAAGTGTTTAGAACAATCACACTAGAATCCCCAGGAGAACCCCCAGAAGCCATGGAGCTGGCCAATGTGTTCCCAGTTGGGGGGCAGGAAGATTGGCGATTGCAGCCAAGAAGCCAAACCTAATTTCTCGGCATTTTAATGCAAAATATTTCTTACTAACCTGGAAAACAGAGGGAGAGAAGTGCAGAGCAGGTGCCAGGACTGAGTGGGCTTCTTTTCCACCAACTGTGTTTCCAAATAGGATCCTAGACTGGAATGCAAGTCATAGGATGCAGGAGGAAGAGCCCTGAGCCAGGAGACCAGGTCCCTGACCTAGCCGGCTCTCATGTGGCCCTGACCGCCACATCCTTTCTGGGCCTCCATTTCCCCAAAGCAAGCCCACTTGTCTTAAAAGGTGGGCAGCTGGGCGTGGTGGCACACACTTGTAATCCTCGTGCTTGGGAGGCGGAGACAGGAGGATCACACAGGTTTGAAGCTAGCCTTGCTGGCTTAAGAGACCCTGTTTTCAAATAAAAATATAAAAATAGGTCTGGGAGTATAGTCCGGAGATAGAAGGGTTTCCAGGAACCCCAATACCACAAAAAAAAGTGGGCAAGCAGAGGTCACCCCTGCCCATTCTTCTTAAGGAGGGTCCCCTAGCCACTCCCCAACATGTAGCAATATTTGGCTTGTTATTATCAACTTATCTTTTTTATTGTATTTCTCCTCCACTAGACTGTAGACCATCGAGGGCCCCATCTGCCTTGCTCACGGGTGTTCCCACTTGGCACCCAGCACCCTGCCTGATTCCTCTCCATTGACTGACAGGTGGGCTGGCTTCCAGGCTGAATGAATGAGGCTGCACGGGGCCCTACCTTGCTGCTAAACCTCCAGGCTGCTGGGGACCAGACAAGCTACGGGTGCTGCTTCTCCCACCAAGCACCCAGCACAGACAGGTTTGGAACCATGCTCAGTTAGGACATGCAGTGAAGAACAGAAATGTCCCAGGACCCTCCCCACCCAAGGACCAAGCCCTCAGCTGGGAGATAGGTTGTAGAGAGAAACAGGAGCAGGTGGGGTCTGGGGGCTTCCTCTGGAGTAAGATCCACTCTGGACTCCCACCTCTTGGGGCTGCCAGGGGAAGTTTTACACGGGAGTTACTTGGATGTATTTGGAGTTGGACCAGGCCTGCCCAAGTTCAAATCCAGATTCTCCTATACTAGAATAGCTCCTCGAGTCCCAGTTTCTTCAACTGTAAAATAGGAGTGATTCAACTATAAAAGGGGGACAGAGTGGCTTAAATGGGTTAGGGATTATTTTGTGAATGCTTACTTTGTTAGTCTGGGCAGAATTTCTCCCACCAGTCTGGGGTGCAGTATTCCTCTCCAGGAAGCATGCAGGGGCCACAAACAGCCCGCAGTGGTGTGGCCAGAGGCTGCTACAGTGAGCCGGGCCTCCTGCAGGAGGCGCCCAGGAGCTGCCCCAGAAGTGGGAGCAGACATCCCATCAGCAGACAGAGCACTGGTTTGTGCAACATGAAGGGTCCCAGGAGCAGCTACATGTCTGGGGCTCTCTATGAGCCAGTCAGGGCTGTGAGCACTGGCCCTGTGATAATCTTCTAATGTTCAGGGCATCCCTGAGAAGGAGGCACTGCCAACATTCCCCTTTAAAGATGAGGGTGTCCCTCCTCTCTGAGATGAGGGCCAAGGAACCTGCCCCAGGCCGTGCAGTGCCGAGTGGGGGAGCTATGATCTGAACCCATATCATCTGGCTCTTTGGCCTGTGCACTTGACTACCATGCACACTGCCCTTCCCAGCACGGCCATCCTCATCCCTGACAGTCTGCAGTTGGAGGCTTCTTCCCTTCTCTCATCTCTCCTGCCCTACCCCCTCCCCATCTCTTTCTCTCCATCTCCCTGTTCCGCTCCCTGCCCCGTACTCTCTGTCTCTTCACCCTCTGTTTTCCTGCCCCACGTTTTCTCATCTCCCCTGTGTTCCTATCTCTGTCTCAGATCACTAATCCCATCCAGTACAGATGGGCAGGGAGGCCAGGGCAGGAGAAGGCAAGCCTAGGGGACTCTGAGGAATGCTCTAACCTCCCCATATTCCCCAGGTGCAACAGGGAGACAGACACTTTAAAACAAGAGGTGTGACCCAGGGGCTGCCTCAGTCCCCCAGCATCTTTAGGCTCTGAGAGACAAAACTGAACTTGTCAGAACTGTAGGAAGTCCTGGCCTCTCAACAATATCCCCCCACTTCCCTCTGATCACAGAGCAAACTCTGAAAGCAAGAGTCTCTCAGGCACCGGCAGGACCCTCTGGGCCAGCTTCTCTCTAGAATCTGATTGTTCTAGAGAGAAAAGAAAGTATGAATTGAGGGAGTATGACCCCAACCCAAGTGCCACAGGCAGCCAAAAGTCTCCTGAACCACTGAGGGCCCAGACTTTTCTTCCAAAGGCCACAACCTCTACAAAGCCCCAGCTCAGAGAGAGAGTTGGGGACCTGGCTATTTGTCCTGGAGCAAATGGAAACAGAGAATCGGAGTCTGGGCAGCATCCATGGAAGCCTTGGGTAGGTGTGCAGCCTGGGGCCCTCAGAACATAGTGGGGGGGGGGCTGCCAGCTCTCATGAGAAAGGGCGGGTGCCCAGAAAAAAAAAAAAAAAACACTTGGAAGACTCTAAACTGTTTGAATGCAAATCTGCCCCCCACTACCCCACTGGGAGTAGGTTTTAAGGGCTCCTCTCTCCCTGAGCCTGCCCAAGGCACCAGCAGCTCATCCTTTCACCTCTGCCCAAGCAGCTGCCTTCCTCCTTCCTGGGTCTGCCTCTGAACTCCTGGGGGGAGAGTCATGAGGGGTTAACCTAGGGCACAAGGAGCCCCCTCGTGTGAGAAGGGGATCCAAGTAAAAAAGAGATTTTACAGGGAGGAAAGAAGCGTGGTATGGAACATTATTTGAGCACTGGATTCAGCCAGGAGCAGTTTAACAGAGCTGGAGATATTTTGGCTTTAGAGGAGCTCAACCTGGTGGTGGGAACAGAGATGCTGCTGCTAAGAGGGGGACAGACCTGCTGGTCGGATGAGCTGGCTGTGGTTGGGTGACAAAAGTGACGCCACGCGGAGGAGCTCCAGAGTAATCTACTCTGGTGCTTGCACGAGTTTGACAGGTCTGGGAAGCACTCACCCTTATTGAGATAAAGCAGCATGAAGGTCTGACCCCAGGGCCCAGCACAGGCCGAGGTTTGCCTGTGGGGTTTCTGGTCTCTTTCCTGAGCTTTATGTGTGTGTGTTTCATCTGATGCTTTTCTCATGATAAACCGGGCTTGACCAAGAATTTTTTGAACCAACCCATCTTCATATCAACTTGTCTTTATTCATTCATTTTCAGGCAATTCTAATTTTAGAGGTAACAGGTAGCTAAATATTGACTCTGTCCTCTGTTCCCAGTCATCTGCAGTGGACTGCAGTCCCAAGGAGAACCAGTCCAGGACAGTGCATGCCTTCTACTTGACCAGATATCTCCAGGCTGGGAAAGAGGGTCAGGCTTTTCTCAGGTCATCCCTCGAGGCTGTGAAACCTCTCCAGGGACATAATCCTCAGATCCCAGTAGCCATTCCGGCCTTGCCTTGGTTGCCCCATAGAGAGACCTTGCTCTCTGCCCTCCCCACTGGCTTCAGACCTCTTGAGGCAAGGCCTGGGTGGCCTTTTCTTCAAAGCATCCACGGACTGATATAGGACTTTCTGGTTAAGGTTTCTTAGGACTTTACCATGTCCAGGATGGTGAGTGACCCCAGCTTGGGCAAGCACAGCACCTCCCAGTGTAGATCTGGGTCTCATGCTGACCTGGAAGCAGATCATCTCCACCTCTTGGACCCAATAGCACCAATAGGGTCCGTGATGCTGGGCTTAGTATGTTTCATGTCATGTTGGGCTGCAGAATACCCCCAATGAGGTCTGTAGCAGCCAGAGTGGGGCTAGGGTCTCCTGAGAAGGCCAGCTCTGTGCCCGGGGGCTTCCAAACCCTGCCTGCCTGATTTTGAGTCTATCTCATTGTGAGTGAATTAATTGTTGTGCAACCTGCAGTGGTGAGACAAGTTAATTACATAATTACTGCAAAATGACATGTTATTTCATGGCTGCAATATGGTAACTCTGTTGGAAACAATTGTAATTGCCCAGAAACTGCATTGGAGTGGCTCTGTTATCTCTCCATAACCATGTAATTAACTTGTGTTACAACTTTATCTGCAACAAACTCGGAGGTTAGAAGTCAGGTCCTTAGGGAAGGCACAGCCATCCTAGACCTAAGGACCCAGGGAGCGTCGGCTGTTACAATCCAGGAAAACAATTTGCCTTTTCATACAAGGTGAAAAAACTCCTCCTTATGGATTCCAGCCCTCCACATCTCTCTACACACTAAGACTCATTCACAATATCACATCATCACACAGGCCTAACCATCCCCAGTTCCACAACCACATCAGACTTACATCATAGGAAAACATCCACTGCAGCCAGACCGACTGGGTCTTTGTCCCTTTTCTCTTGCACTGGGTCTTTGTCTCATCCTTCACAGAGGGTGGATGCCTCCAACGTTAAGAACTTCTGCCCCAAGATCCTCGATCCCGGCCATTGCTTTCCATGGACAGGACCACTGGCCACAAAACCACGACCTAGAGAGATCGCCCCTGCCCAGCGCTCACAAGAGCTCAGCTTTCCTCCCACTGTCAAGCCAGCCCGGCCGGGGGTGGGGTGATGTAAGAGTCCAGTCCAGCCAGTTCCCTACCTGGGGGTAGGCAGAACTTAAAGCAGCAGTCTGACTCCATCAGCCCTGGGCTTTGGATGGCCAGTGCAAATAGTCCCTGTGAAAGAGGAGTGCGTGGTTTGATACATATGGCCTTTTCTGCCCAGGCTTTGGGCCCTCTCTTCTTACCACTGCTCAGTGGTTTGGTACCTTCTTGGTTCTAGGCTCTGTGCTTGGCACTGTGGTGGCATCCCTGCTGCCTGGGGTAAGCCCAGCTCAACCAGGGAGGTAGACAGTGCCTTGGTGTCTGCCCATCAGCTGCAGGTCTGGCTGTCTCTGGCCTGGGCTGGATGCCTGCTGGCTTGCTGGTCTGTCTCTCCTGCCTGCCGGCACCTGGGAGGGTCTAATTGTGTGCCCATTGGCTGGTCTGTCTCTGACTCTCTGGAGCCGCTGTAAATGGCCTATGTCCTGGAGAGAGCTGGTCTGTCCCAGGTATCCCTACAGTGGTCTGTCCTCTCCACGATGTGCTTTGTTTTCCTGGCTTTCCCTATCCCTGGCTTCTGCCTTCCAGCCCCACAGCAACCTCCTCAAGGGCGGGGGAATGTGTCTCATCTTGATTCAGCTTCTTTTCTGATTTTCTTTGGGTTCGCCCCACTCATGACACAGAAGTGGGACATAGAGAAGGTTGAGGTTCGCTGACTGTCTCCAGTCTGTATGGGCTATATTAAAAGGAAATAGGATTATTCTTGTTCTCTCAGAAGGCAGAAAGTAGAACTCTAGGTCAGACCTGAGCCAGCAGTGTCCCTCGAAAAGAGAAGAGGGCTTGTGGAGGGGGGAGGTACTCCCATGATAGCGGAATTGGGATTTTATGATAGACCAGATCAGAGCTGAGTCCCCACCTGGGCAGTCTGGGGTCCCAGTGGCTGACAGACCACAGGAACAGTTTCATCTTGCCGCTCTTGGGGGCTTGCTCGGGGCCAAGATGTATGCTTCCTCAGGGCAGGGGGGCACCCTAGTTTTCTCCTTGGGCTGGGGCTGAGGGATGCTGAACTGTTCCCTTCCTTTCAGTTTTTTCTCTCTAAGGCCAACATGACTCCCCTGCTCATCAACAGTGTATACTGGAGGCCCACCCCCTGCTCCATGATCTACGCTTGACAGGAAGAGAGAAGGGGCCCAGGTCTGTGTCAGTCATGTGCACAACACAGAGTAACATCCCCGGAAACATTCATAAGTTTAATCCACGCCAGTAATAAAATCGCATTACATTTCTCATAAAATAAATGTTCCCATTTATATACAGAAGACAGACTGTACAGGCCCAGCCGGGTCCCGGGAGGGGTCACACACAGATGGGCGTCGGCAGGAGGAGGGGCCGCCCTCCCATGAGGATGGAGAAGTTCTAATTCAGCAGGACAGCGGCTGGCCAGCCCGTGCCGGCAGAGTGGCTGACCAGTCAGCCTGCCAGGTGGGTGGGCGGGTGGACGGACGGACAGATGGGCCCGGAGGCCAGGCGCCGGGCGTTACTGAACCTGGGATTCAAAGGTGCCATTGAGCTGCCCTTCCTCATAGTCCATCTGACACAAGATCATGTTGTTCTTCAGGAAGAATTTGTCTCCCACGCAAAATCTAGAAAATGCAAGTGAGAGAGAGTGAAAGCCTGAGAGGGTCCCAGCGGGTAGCAGGACCCAGCCTGGCCCGCCGTGGCGGGATGCATGGGGGGTGGGGCGTGGGGGAGTGTGTTTGCTCCTTGAACTTTCCAGAGGGGATTGCAAAAGTCCCGCAGCAGTCTGGTCAGTTATGGTCAGCCAGGCCCTGCGGCCTGGGACCTAGGACAATCAGAGAGTCGAGTCCAGGTGACAGGTCTCCCAGGGAGGGGAGATGGGAGAACAGCATTGAAGAGGGAACACAAAATGAAAAGCACTGTGAGGCGAGAGATGGGGAGGGGGAAATGGGGAGAGGGGAGGGATAAAGTGGTTGATTTTTCTATCCTCTGTCCTCCTTCCCAACTTAAGAGGTTGGCATAGTAGAGAGCATACTTTCTCTAAACAGAAGAGATAGGCTTCCTAGGGCATCTTTCCAGGAGGTGGCCCTGTCCCACTAATCTTCTACCCAGCGAGAACCATGCTTTGGGAGCCCTTGTTCTAAGCAAGTATTGGGAGAATCCCAGTCCTTTACAAAAAGATGTCCCTAGGGTGTCTGGGTCCTTTAGCGAGCCCCAGGGTCACCGGCCCAGTCCCAGCAGAACCCAATCTAACCACCAGGTGGCGCTGTAACTTCACAGAGCCCTCCTAGCAGCAGGTCTGGCCAGAGGCCCCTTCAGGTCCTCTGGGAACACCTGTACGAGTTCCTACTTGACCTGGGGGCTCCTGAGAAGTGGACCTGTTTTTATGTTAGGCCCCAGCCAAGGGTAAAGGGATCCTGAGGTTCCCAAGACCTCCCACAAGGATGGGGTACTGAGTAGGGCCTGGAAGATCACAAAAGGGGCTAGGCTAGAACCAGATTCATAGGAGTGGGGCCAGGATAAGTGGCTATTGCCTGCAGGGCTTGCACCCTGCAGGTCTGGGAATCCCTTCTCACTGGACTGCACACGCACATGCACATAGTTACACACAAGGATACAGGGCACACATACATTACTTTTTGCATGTGCATGTTTAAAATGTGCACACATGCATACCCACTTCACCATGTACATACAACACACACACACACACACACCCTTGCACATGGACATTTAAAAACATATCCCACTGCCGGGCGTGGTGGCGCACGCTTGTAATCCCTGCGCTTGGGAGGCAGAGACAGGAGGATCGCACAGGTTCGAAGCCAGCCTCGCGCGCTGGCTTAGGAGACCCTGTTTCCAAGTAAAAATGTAAAAATAGGTCTGGGAGTGTAGCCCGGAGATAGAAGGGCTTCCAGGAACCCCAGTAGCACCAAAAAAATAAATAAAAAAAAACATATCCCACTTACATGTGTGCATGTTTTAACCCCAATGTGTATGTTTTAAACATACATGTACTAACAAGTAAACTCACACTATACACACACACACACACACACACACACACACACACACACAACTCAAGCATGCCCCATCATTACATTCACCCAGAAATGTGCCACACAAATGCACACACCCATTATTGGGGTACACATCTTTACACACATAACACACATGTGTACTTGCATGCTCAGCGCAACATGGGCACTGAGCCCCATGCACACACAGCACTCACACTTGCATGCACAGCTCTGAAGCATTCCTGGCCCCTCCAGCAGGTCTCAGCCTGGGGTCTGGAGAGTGCCCCGGGGTGGCTAAGGCCAGCACTCACCTCTGGTTACAAAGCTGGCAGGCGAAGCAGTCAAGGTGATACACATTGTCCCGGGCGCGCATCACCATCTCAAAGGCTGGGATCAGCTTGCTGCACGCGGCACAGTTTCCCGTGGTGCCAAACAGTCTGCAGGAGAAAGGCAGCCCCTTTTATTTTTTTTTTAATTTTGAAGCAGGGCTTCTCTAAGTTGCTGAGGGCCCTGCTAAGTTGATGAGGCTGGCCTCAAACTGATTAACTCCTTTCTCTACTATAACTTCATAGTGTCACTTGCCCAAGTCCCCTTTTCCTTTCTCTGAACCTCATTCTATCCTTCTGTATAATGGGCTTGCTGGATCCTGTCCAAAGATGCTTCTCAAACAGAACTGCTGCCCAGCAGAAGGTCCAAGGGTATGTGGTACAATGGCCTCCTCAGTGGCAAAGCTCCAGGATAGAGAGTTCGCTCCCTCTCCATGCAGGCCAATCTTTAACGGGATGTTCCAATGGTCTGAGCCAGCAAGCTCCTTGCTTCTTTGCTGTACAGGGGGAGCAAGCCCTGAGTGAGGCAGGGGGGCTGAAAGGCAAGGGGGAGGCCCCTCTAATCCCTGATTTGTCCAGCTCAAGCTCTGCAGGCACCTGCGGACCAGCCTGGCTCCATTATTCATCAGCCTGAGCTGCCTGGTGGCTCAGATAAAGGCAGACAAAGGCTGGGCTGCAGCATCTGCCTGCCAACAGAGGCCATTCCTGCCACCCACCAGGAAGAAGTTGCTGCATGGGGCAGGCACTGGATAGCCATTTCCCAGGCTGAGCAGCTCCGGGAGGCCACGGCCCAACCTGGCCCACTGGCCTACCTGGCCCCAAAAGTCACTCCTTGCGTCTGCCAGAGTGTGAGGAAAAAAAACCAAAAAACCAACCCTCAGCCTATAGTAGCTGTTGGGGCCTAGAATGTCATGGGTGCTTTGTCCTGAAAAGCCCTCCCATACACACACACACACACACACACACACACACACACACACGCACACTCACACACACGGTGGTCCTTCTTTGCCAAGTCCTGCTGGACCTTCAGGGTCTGCCACCTCTCCTGAGCCTGGTAGGCTCTGCTGCTCAGGAGGATGCCCTAAACCTCTGGGTTTAGAGACTCCTTCCAGGTCCTCAAGGGTTGAATCCTCAGGAGCATCCTTTACCCTCCCTCCTGGCCTCAGCCTCCCCTCCAGCCTTATTGCATTGCTTTTCTGCAAAAGTTGGAAGCTAAGAGATGCAGACAGGGCTGTAGATATTGGGCTCTTCAGGGAAATAGGGGAGCTTCTACTGATAATCCCACTCCTCTCCAACTTTCCCCGACTTCAGCAGGGGGAGCCCCATAAACCCTTGCCATGGCCTGTTCATTAATGTGATGAGCCTTCCTTCCCCACAAGCCCCGGCCACCCTCCAGCAGCCTGCGACAGGGCCAAATGCAGGTGCTGGGAGTCAGCCAAGGCCCGGCTTGGTGGCCTCCTTCCAGCCTTGCTGATGTTATAGGTGGCCTGAGGGAGGGTTAATTGGGGGATGCAGCCCCCAGGCGCTGAGATTCAGCTTGTGGGTGTGGATGAGTTAGAACTCCGGGGAATGCAAAGCAGGGAAGCTTGATTCTCTTCATCGCTCCACAGAAGAGCAGACTAGGAGAGAGCCCCTAAGGTTGGAAGCCAAAGGCTCAGAGCTGGTTCAAACCTAGGTCTTTAAGCTCTAGCATTAGCCGTCCTTGTCCCAGGTTGTCCTAGGATATGGTCACCTGCCAGCCTCCCATGGTAAGTGGGATGCCTGGAAAAGGAGAAAGTGAGGTGCTGGGAGAGATGGAGGGAGCCCAGCAGAGAGGAAGGGCCCAGGCCAGCCTGAGATTCCCTACCTGCTTCTCAAAGCCCCCCTGAGTTGTCCCCTCTCAGAGTCCAGGAGGTGTGGCAGGAGCAGCCAGGTAAGTGCCCTGGGGAAGCTTCTCTCAGGTATCCAACAGCTACCAACCCCTGTGTGGACCATGCTAGGCCCTGATTCCAAGGAGTTTAATACACAGGTCTGTGTCCAGGCAGCTCCTCGGGCACCTGGGGGTGCAGTGAAGATTGAAGCCGCATGGGCTGTGCACACAGGGTGCTAGGGTGTAAGCGGGGCACAGTCACGCTGGGCCTGGGGACCCACCTCAGGTAGTCGCGCCGGCACAGGATGAGGTTGGCCTTGGTGTAGAGGGTGGAGCCCACCTCGCCCAGGCGGCAGTCACAGCAGGCACACTTGAGACAGTCTTCGTGCCAGTACTTATCCAGCGCCTTCAGCAGGTAGCGGTCCTTGATCTTGCGGTTGCAGCCTGCACAGCCCTTCTGCTTCCCTTTGGGCTGGACAGAAAGCATCGGCACTCCTGTAGATGGACAGACCAAGAGATGGATATAGCACTGGCCTATGGCTCTGGGCCTCAGGGCACACCCCTCTTCCAGGAATGGGGAGTTCATTGCTTCTCTCTGCTGCCAAGAGGAAGCGGGAGGTGCTAGTGCCTGCAGGGAGGTGGCTGGTCCACTCTTTGGGGCTCCCCTCAGGAATGCCAGAGTCAAGCTTCCACCTTCCTGGCCTGAGGGAGGAGATTCACAACTTCTGGAGCCTTGTTCATCTTACCAGGTGAGAATCTGAGCCACCAGCTGGGTATGGTAGTGCACACCTGTAATCCCAGCTGCTTGGGAGGCTGAGGCCAGAGGACTGCAAGTTGGGGGCCAGCCTCAGGAACCTAGCGAGAACTTGGGCTAGGATGTAGCTCAGTGGTAGAGTGCCCTTGGGCTCAAATCCAAGTACCACTGACCTCCTCCCAGCCTATACCAGCTCTCCAACATAAGAGAAAGCACCAGATAGAGCAGGATGTGGTGTGTTCACTGCAGTGACAACACCCCAGCAGGTGAGCATGTGCATTCACACATCCACATACACAGGCACACTGTGCCAGTGAGGGTATGGCTGTGTGCCAGGTGATGGGCACAGGTGTTGTCCACAAGCCTAGATAGCCCTATGGAGCCGTGAGGCTTGGCTAGTCAGGCCTTGGTTAGAAGGGCGAGTGCAATTCTAAGAAGCCAGACTTCACCTGTGAGAGCTGCCTGGGAACCTGCCCCTCATGAAGACTCCTTCCTAGGCCAGAGTGCAGCCGCATAGAGGGGTCAATGAACCCACCCCCCACCTATGTCCTCAGCTTTCCAACAAGGCCTGCAGTCTGTTGTCCTACTGGCCCATCCTCTCCAAAGGAGCGCTGCTCCCTCCAGGGCTAGAGTCCATTTCTGCCACCCCCCAGCCCAGGGGCCACTTCCTTCCTCTCCCTCCAGAGGAGAACTAGCCACCCAGGGGCCTCAGCCTCCGAATGAATGCTCAGGTGTGAGGTCAAAAGGGCCCTCAGTTCTTCCAGTGCAAGGCTCTCATTCTACAGGAGGGGAATCTGAGACCTAGATGGCCAGAGGGGTTATTGTAAGCCAGCAATCAAGCTTGGCCCTGGGACCCCTGCCCTTTCCTGTGTGCCTTCTCAGCCCAGCTGCCTCCTCAGACTTTAGCTTGAGAAGGGGGTGGTCTGGGCCAGGACAGGAGTCTTCTCTGCAGAGAGAACCAGGCCTGCTCCAGGCCCAGGAGCAGCAGGCCAGGGACAGGCCAGGGCAGGGAGGAGGCCCTGCAGACTGCTGTGGGTGGAGATCAGCGGGCTCTCTCCTCCCTCCCTCCTCCAGTTCCCCCAGGGCGTCTGTTAGCTGGGAAGTTTGCTGCCTAATTTCCTTAATGCAGCTCTAAAGGTTAATTGGTCTGAGAGTGACAGGACTGAGCTCAGGACGACACTGTCCTCAGGCCTGCCTGTGTCTTCTCTGACAGGGCCCAACCTGGTCACAGAGCTTCTGAGGAGCCCACAGAGAGGGTCCCCTAAGAGCTGAGGGACCTGCAAGACTCCTTCCAAGGCCTGGATGACAGGGAAGGACAAAGTATAGACAAACAGGGGAGAGGTTAAAATATCTGAACTGAGGGTGGGGGAATAGGGCTCCAAGATTGGGACTCTTATCTCTGGGGCCTGTGGAGGGAGCATCCAGCCAACACAGCATATAATACTAACTCAGATCTGGATCTGGGCCACTGGTACAACCCCTACAAGGTGGTGTTCACCTGGGCTCCTGCAGGCCAGGGTCCCTCTTTGAAGTCATGAGCCCCTGCCAGGACTATGTACTGGCAAATGTGTGCGTATCTGCATCTACACTCCAGGGATACTCCTAGCCCACTAAGCTATACCCCTAAATGAAAGGGGGGAGTCAGAGGAGACACTAGCACTAGAAGCATATGTCCCATCTCTTCCATCTGGCAGGCTGAATTTCCAAGCTCTGGTCTCAGCATGCCTGGCCATGGAGCCAGCAGGGCTAGGTGGCCTCCCAGCACCGGTGGGGCCGGGGACCTAGAGAACCATGTGAGAACAACAGAAGCCACAAATGAGAACAATTCTACAAGCTGCCCCTGGTGCCTCCCCTCCCTGCCTGAGCCCAGGCTGGGCCTGCCAGTAAGACCTGGCCCTCCTTCTGTGGGGTTCCGATCTCAGATTCCTAAGCTCTGGAGAACTACAAAATCCATATAATTTCATCTAAAAGTGTGCCATGTTTACCAAGATGTGCAATGCCAAGGCCGGAACAACTAGGGACCCTCAGGATTTCCCTGCATGGAAAGGCTCAGGTCTCAGAAGAAGCCAGCCCCAGGGTGTGCTCATACACAGACCTGGACTGAGCTTCAGGAGGTCTGCAGCCTAAGGCTTCTTGGGCCTTAGTACCCTTGCCTGCCCATCAGGAAAACTGAAGCAATCCTTATTCTTTACTGGAGGATGGAAGAGCTCTGACGGTCCAAGAGGACCAGGGCCTCTTCCTTCTGTTCTCATGAACTCACTCTTGGGAAGGTAAAGGAGCTTCAAGGGGGGCATCCTCAGGCTGCTGCTCCCCCAGTGGAGGGAGAAGCTCCCTTACTCCTGGCCCTGCCGCCTTGCCTCCCCACTGCAGCAGCCAGCCTGCCCCCTGCAGACCCTGCTTCCCTCCCCTCCCTCCCCCCTTGGCTCTGGAAGCTGAGCCTCGGGCCATGCACTTTCCATTAAGGAGATACCATCCCCTTGCTGAAGTCCATTTGGGATCCATTTTAGTGTTATCTAAAAATCAAATCTACATGGTAATCCTTTTAATGTACTCCTGACTTCAGAGAAAAAACAGCTTTGCGCTCCTTCAGGAAAGGTTTTAAAGCATTACCCAGTAATTACTACTCACCCATGAAAACACCAATATTTTACAATGGATGATGTTTGTGCTGACACATACGCCTCAACACACACGTGGGGCCTGGCAAAATAACCACTTTGCTCAGCCCGTGTGTCACCCCTACATCTCAGGGTATGGGGGTAACAATACTTGAGGGGAGGCAGGCCAAACTCCAACCCCTACCTGTCCCAAGCGGTTGGCAGCCGGGCTGCCGGGAGAAGTGTTCCGGTCTGACTCATCAGCAGCCAGACACTTACCCTGAGCTCTGTAATCTGGGGCAAAGCCAGCCGGTGAAGGGGAGAGACTGCCAGAGGTCATTCTGCCTGCCCACACTCTCATTCCAGCCCGGGGAGAAACCTCTTTGCACTCCCACGGACCTCCAGAGTCTCCTGCCAGGCCAGACCCAAGGCCTCCATAGCTCTTACCCACCTGGCACAGCCCAGGCTGCCCTGAAGGTCCAGCACGTGGACTCTTCCAAATGGCCAGGCACACAGGTTCCAGGCCCAGCCGTGCCTTCTGCTTGGACAGTGGTCTGAGTGGCTGTGGGCATCCCCACTGCTGGCCAGGGAGCTCCTCCAAGGCCAGCTCGGCCCCAGGGTCCACCTCGCCCGGCTACAGGTCACTGCAGGCCATGCTTTGTGGCTCCCCGCTGGAGACTGTTGTGGCCAGCACCAGTGACTCCACCAGGCCTCTGGGGACCCCCCCATAGGCAGTGTGTCCTGTGTGGAGCTGCTGGGCCGCTCCTGGCCAAATCCTGGAATACTCTTTTCCATCCTACCATGGATTTGTTTGCTGCTGTCCCAGGGCCTGCACTGCCACCGCTCCAGGAGAGACGCCTCTGCCCTACATGCCCTTCCTCCCTGCAGGTCAGAGTCAGCGTGGGCCCTGAGCTATAGCATCTGTGAAATGGGGGCCATAGTCTCTTTCCAGGTAGACTGCAGAGGGGCAAAGAGGAGCTGCAAACCTGAGGCCACAGCACAGGTGAGGGGAAATGAATATGACCCCTATGCCATTCTGCACTCCTGCTTGGGTTTTTTAATTGAAGTCAGGAGTATTCTCCCTCTGGGCTCTACCCCAGCCTTTTTCATCTTTATTTAAAGTTTGAAATGGTCTCATTAAGGCTGACTGAGCCTGGCTTTGAACCTCCTCCTGTCTCAGCCTCCCAAGTACTGGGATTAAAGGTGTGCGTGACACCATGTCTAGCCGGCTCAGATTTTTTTATTTTTTTATTTTTTGTCCCTGCTTTTTACCTTGACATAATTTTAAACTTCCAGGAAAGTTACAAGAATAGTACAAAGTGTACCCTTCACCCAGATTCCCTAAATAAGAACCTTTTATCACACTTGCTTTATCTTATTCTTTCTTTCCGCCTACCTATATATTTCTTTTTCCTGGATCATCTGAGAGTTGGTTTCAGATGAGGTCTCTGTACCCCTAAATACTTTTGCTGTGTAAATTTTTGCTAAAAGCAAGGTTGTTCTCTTACAGAACCACAGTACAATGATCAAACCCAGGAAATTATCATTGAAGTAATATTCTTATCTACCGATCTCATTCAAATTTTACTAATTCTCTCTCCCAACCCCCTCTCTTTTGCAGCACTAGGAAGCTATATCCCTAACCCTTTTTACTTTTTTTTTTTTTTTACATAGGGTATTGCTAAGTTGCCAGGCTGGCCTTGAATTTGGGATCCTCTGGCCTCAGCCTCCTGAGTAGCTGAGGCCAGAGGATCAATAATAATTATTGATTACTAATAGCTTTGTTTGTGTGTGTGGTACTGGGGATTGAACGTAGGGAAATTCTACCTCTAAACTACACCTCAAGCCCTGTTTTGTTTTTCATTTTCAAATAGGGTCTCACTAATTTGTTGAGGGCCTAAGTTGTTTAGGCTAGCTGTGACTGTACAATCCTGTCTTAGCCTCCCAAGTACTGGGATTACAGGTGTGTACTGCCACACCTAGCCCAACAGTATTTTTTATGTACAGTCCTGGGTCATGCATCCTCTTCTGTTGTCTACTTACACCTGGAAGAATTCCTAAGTCTGTCTTTGTGTTTGAAGACAATGGCATTTTCAAAGTGTACAAGTCAGTTGTTATATGGAATATTCCGTAATGTGGTCTTGACTCTTGGCCTGTATGACCTTAAGTAACCCTATACCTCAATTTTCTTTCTTTCTTTTTTTTTTGTGAAGTGGGTAGGGAAACAATTCAGAGCTACCATGAGCTATAAAGGAGTTAGTATATGTGACATCCTTAAGACGTACCAAGCCTGGTAATTAAGTTAGCTTTGCTTAGTATCACCCCAGTTAGCACATGAGAAAGGATGACCTTAGTCACCGTTCCATGTCAGGTCTCTAAAATAGCAAGGGACACTTATTTTGCAGACAACAAACTGATCTGAATGTGCTACTGCGGCTAAGTCACATGGGCACGGGTTAGAATCTAGTGTCACCCAGAGGCCAGGCTAGTGGTCAGTGGCCCATCTGCCCCACAGGCTGCTCTAGTGGCCAGTCAACTGGGATGAAGTGTCTGTGGTGGCTCAGGAGCAGGTCCTGCTTTTGGCCTGGGAAGAACCTGGGGACACAGGCAGATTGGTGTACTTCAATCATGGATTTATAACAGGGTCCAGGCCTTCCCTGGCCCCCGAGGAGACTCCACTGCAGGCTCTGCCCAGAGTCTGCAGAGCACAACATGACAACCCGGTGCAGTTCTGGGGGTTCCCATGCTTACTATGAGCATCCCTCCCCACTGGGGCAGTCAGGGAACCTGGGCTAGGCAATCTACAGGGAGATAATGCTGACTGAGTGCCCACTAGGGCTCAGCTTCTAAGGGCTTCACTCACCATTGCTTATGAAATAGGCACCATCATTATTCCAGTTCTAGCAATGGAAAAACTGAGGCGCAAGAGAGCTCTCAATCTTATCACAGTTAGTAGGAGACAGAGCTGGGATTTGAACATGGCCGGCCTGTCTCCTTGGGTCCAAGCACTTGACTTGTTTGCTGCAATGCAGCAAGGCTGTATATGCCAAGGTGCTAGGACACCCAAGCAGGGAGATTTTACAGAGATTAGGAGACAATGGATGGTATGTATTTGTGGGTCATAACGCCACAGGACACACCCACAAAGCACACGACTTACCCATGTACGAGTGATCACACAGGCATACAAAGGCCACACCAAGAGGACTGTGTCTTTTTTATTCTCCCCACAACAGTTTTATTCCAGTGCTCAGATCAGTACTGGCATGCACTAGGTGCTTGGTAAACTTCATGCACACACCTGTGCCTCCAAGCATGCACGTGCCTGGGTGTGTACGTGCATTTGGTGTGTGCATGTAAGTAACACCCCAGGCACAGGTGCGCGTGTTTGCATGAGCTGCCACAGGCACATCTGCTGTCTTTCAAAGGCCTTGAGTTCTAAAAAGTGGATCACAGCTCAAAATCAAGCTCCAATTTGAACAAAACCCACAAGTAAGAGGCCTGGAAATGAAAGGAAATGGCAGACCCTGGGCCCCCTGGGTCACCCACGTGCATCTACTTAGAGCATCAGAAATTGTTCAGAATTCAGTCCCTCGGTCCTCTCACCTCCTGAGCTGCTAGGGGCGGGGGTCAGCAGACTTCAGAGGTCTGGGTCTCTGCCACTCAAGGTGTGTTTCCACACCCAGGCCTGGAAGGAGAGAGGACGATCCCAACAGAGGCTGCCCGCGGCCCCTCCTAGGCATCAATCCCCTTTAATAAGGAAATTTGAAAGTGTAATCTAATTCTGCAGAATCTCTTTAAATCTCGCTTTCTCAGAAGTAACTTCATTTCACACAGACACATCCAGCCTTGTGAGAAGGCCTCCATTTCACACCAGTTTTATCTCCACAATTTCTCGTCTCACTGCACTCCTATCCCAGGGTCTTGCCACGCGCCAGGCGAGGCCTGAACTAATAGCATTTCCTACTCATTTGGAATCAAAAGCCAACAAGAACAACTGTTGAGACGCGTGGCCACAGCCACCTAGCACACACTCATTACTGCCCCCTCCGCACACCTATTCACAGGCGGGTGTTTACCGGGTGAGAGAGGAGGAAGGGGGTTCGCTTGGCTCCAGCTCCTCAATAGGGCAGGGAGAGGAAGGCTGGGAGGCTGGGCTTAGCTCATGGGGTGCTGCTGGCACTTTGGGCTCTGGTGCTGCCCGTCAAAGGGGAGAAGAGGCAGGCAGTATACACCCGAGGACAGAAGGCTCCGCAGACATGAGGCCTCAGCTTGAATTCTGGACCTGTCACTTCCCAGCTTTGCCTCAGCTTACCCACCTACAGATGAGGACAGCCCACTTTAAAGGATTCTTTTCAGGATTAATTTGCATGATGGGCGTGAAATACTGATAATGGGGCTTGACACAATAGCCCAAAACGATCAGCTAAGAAAACTTGTATATGTCTTGCAACCCAATAGTTCTATTGCAATGTGTATGCCCGGCAGGAAGGAGAGCAAAGGGATGTGTAAGAGCGTCCTAGAGGTTTTCTTCACAATAGCTCCATGCTGAAAACAATACAAATGTCCATTCATGGCCAAACTGATGATATATTATGGGATATTCACGCAATGGAATGGTATGCAGCAATGAAAAGGAATGAATTATTAATACGCACTACCTGGGTGAATTAGCCTAGTGTTGAATGGAAGAAGCCAGACACAAAGGGGATATACTATATAATTCCACTTACACGTAGTTTCCAAACAGGCAAGACTGATCTGATGTCAGAATAATGCTTACTTGGAGGAAGTGGGGGATGCATTATCAACTGAGAGGAGGCAGGAAGAATTGAAAATGTCCGATATCTTGATCTGAATTCCTAAATGGGTATATACATCTGAATTTCTTTCTTTTTTTTTCTTTTTCTTTTCTTTTTTTTTTTGTGTGTGTGTGGTACTGGGGTTCCTAGAAAGCCTTCTACCTCCGGGCTACACTCCCAGACATATATATGTATATATGTGTATATGTGTATATGTGTATATGTGTATATGCATATATGCGTATATGTATATATGTATATGTATATATTTTAAATTTGGAAACAGGGTCTCTTAAACCAGCAAGGCTGGCTTCAAACCAGCGCCATCCTCCTGTATCCGCCTCCCAAGCGCGGGGATTACAAAAGTGCGCCACGATGCCTGGCTATACATCTGAATTTCTAAATTGGCGCACAAATTAAACAAAACATTTGTGACTCGTGCATTTTTTCACGTTGTTTTTCAATTATTAAAAAACAAAGATGTAAACCACCTCAGCCAGAACTTGAATGCCTCTTCACGAAACCCACCATTTACCCGGCAGTCCCTGTGTCAGCTGTTGGGCTCACCAAATGATCCCTCCATTTCACAGATGAGAAAACAGAGGCCGAGGAAGGCCAAGGCCCTATCCAAAGTCACGCAGCTCAGAGGCTGCAGAGTAATGATGGAATCCTGGCCCTCACACTCCAGAGTTCCAGTTCTCATCCACGCTGCCCCACTTCCTCCCCACACAGCCTGGATGAAGAAGGGGGAGAGTATCTGAGTTTTTCTGTGCAGCAGAGGATGCTGGGGAGAGACGAGGCATACTTAGAGTAGTCTGGGCTATGACCAGAAGGAATTCTGTCCATGCAGGTCACTGTCTCCATGCTCTGGAGTGGGGGTAAGGAGGGAGAATGGGCTGCTTCTGCTCACCTGTCGGTCCCTCAAAGGCTGTGGCTGCCATGGGATACTGATGGGGCTTCTGGGTAGGACCAGCAGAGAGACATGGGCCAGAACTCAGAGGGAACGAGGCTGGGAAGAGAGCAGGTAGATTTCTGCTAAGCACTAGAGCCAAGATGTCTACACTGCAGCTGGAGGGGGGGGGGTCCTGAGGGGATGTGAGGACAGTGGCTGTAGATGCTGGGGACACAACCAAGCAGTCCTCCTGTAGTAAACTGTAGAGACCAGAAAGAACCTGGAACATTAAAGACGATGAGGGTTGCTGGAATTCCTTTAAATGTCTTACCCTGTGCCAGGCCCCCCTCCGGGCCCCTTTCGCACCCTCCCTAAGGCTGCAGTGCAGACACCTTGGACGATAGTAAGTCACATCACCCTTCACCAGTGCCCCTACACGCCAGGAGCTTTGCACTTGCTAACTCACGCTCATCACAACCCTGAGGTCAGAGGAAGCACATAACCAGCCCACGGGCAAGCCTGGGGAGTCCAAGCAGGGCCCCAGAACCTGCTGCTGGCCGGGAAGCACCCCCGCCCTTCCTGCTCTATCCCACAGCCAGAGGCCTCATCCTATCTACCACCTTTCTCTAAGAAACAGGGAAGCGAATTCACATCTGGACCCAATCTGCCAAAAGAAGGTTGTGAAATGCCCCTTGTAGGGACCTATCAGGGCCTGGGGAACTGCCAACCCTTGAGCACTCACTCAGGCTGAACAGGCTGGAGCCCCCAGAGGGGCCCACGAAAGAGAGCGAAGTAGGAGGCACCTGGGCAGCGTGTTTTGGTGGTGGCAAACCTGTCCTTAAGGATGTTGCAGCTAAAGCCTGTACTTGCCATGACCCTGGAGCATCCAGAGGTGAAGGGGCTGACATATTCCTGCACATGCTTTACTGTCCTCTGTTGTAGAGGGAGTTGAGCCCAACATAGCTCAGACTGATGCAATGTCCTATTACGGGACTGTCTTAGTCCATGCAGGCTACTGGTATGGAATACTATACACTGGGTGCTATAAGCAACAGAGACACCTATCTCACAGTATAGAGGCTGGGAAACCCAAGGTCGTGGCACCGGCAGCTTCAGTATCTGTTGAGGACCTGCTTCCCGGTTCACAGACAGGTGTCTTCTCGCTATGACCTCCCATGGCAGACATTCTCTGGAGTTCCATTTGTAAGGACACTAATCCTATTCCTAAGGCTCCGCTCTCATGACCTAATCACCCCAAGGGCCCCACCTCCTCATACCACCACTCTGGAGACTGGGCTTCAACATATGGATTTGAGAAGGCACACACGTCCAGGCTGCAGCCGGGACTCAGGTGAGACCTTGCAGGGAGGCCGGGAAGACACGTGAGGTTCTGCAGCAGGTCCACGTGGGGTCTGATCTCCCACCTCATGCAGTTTTCTGCGGTTCTTTAGTGAGGAATGTAGACTCATCGGAAGCTGCGTGTGCTCACTGGAGTTCATCACTTAGAATGAGGCTGAAGTTAATTGCATAGCTACCTGCAGCATGTTCTCCCTCTCTGGGATGAGAGCAGGCATCCTCTTCTAATTCTTTGGGCATGTCTACAGTCTTGGATCTATCTCAAAAGCCACAGATTTAACAATAGGACTCTTGATCTCCTCCTCCAAACCTGGCCCCTGTGCCCTTACCTCTGGCCTCCCTTCTCAGTGCCCACGCCATCATTCACCCAGACGCACCTGCAGAAACTCACATCATCCTCACCCCGCCACCTTCTGCTCCCCATCCACCTGCTTCTTTCCATTTCCAGAGCTGCCACCATCTTTCCCCACACTATCAGCATAGCCTTGATACTGTCCTGCAGTCACCCTGTCTCCCTCTCCCACACTGAGGTCCAGTCACTCCCCAGATCCCCTCCATGCCTTAGAGTCCTGGCACATGCAGACCCCTTCCCTGCCTCTTCAGTGATTGGTATCACCTCATCCTTGAGCTATGGCTTAAATGTCATCTCTGAGAGGTCTTTTCTTCCTCTTTATTTCTGTAAATGACTGCCCCTGCCCTAGTCATTGCCTTCTGAGTTTTAAATATTATTATTATTATTATTATTATTATTATTATTATTATTACTGTTATCATTGCTGTGTTACTGGGAATTGAATCTAGGGGGTATTCTGTCTTTGAGTTACACCCCCATCCCTTTTTGATTTTTTTATTTTGAAACAGGACCTCTCCGGCTTTGAACTTGTGATCCTCCTGTCTCAGCCTCCCAAGTCCTAAGATTACAGGGGTACATCACTGTGCCCAGCTTCTGAGTTGCTGTGTGTGTGTGTGTATGTGTGTGTGTGTGTGTGTGTGTGTGTGTGTGTGTGTGTGTTACTGAAGATTGATCCCAGAGGGATTCTACCTCTGAGCTATACCCCCAATCCTATTTTATTTTTATTTTGAAACAGAGTCTCACCAGGTTGATGAGAGTCTCACTACTTGCTGAGGCTGTCCTCAAACCTGCAATCTTCTTGTCTCAGCCTCCATAGTACCGGGATTACAGGCTTGTGCCACCATGACTGGCTCTTTCCGAGTTTTTAAATCATGATTATTTTGCTTCCTTTAGTTACCAGAAAAATGAGTGGTTTCTCTCCTAAAAACAGAAGCCTCCTGAAGGCCTATTCTTGGGACCCTGTCTTGTCAATCATTGCATCCTCAGCGTTGAGCCCGATGGCAGCCATTTTCTAAATATCATTTCAATTAATGAATGAAGAGACAAAGTGGAATCCATCCAGATATCACTGACAAGAGTCTGCTGGCCAGGCTGTACCGACTCAGACAGCCGGCTTCCTCAGAGATAGAGGCCTTACCCAGCTTGTTGCTGCCTCTGTGCCACACATCCCAAGGTACCTGTGACTAAATGGTGGGAGAAAAAATGCAGACCTGAGTGTCCCGGGGCCCAGGTTCTGCCACGATCGAGACTTAAGAGAGGTGGATCCCAGGGCTCCCGCTGCAAAATGGCAGCACTCGTACAAATGTAAGCCTTTTATCCCTTCCAGAAAGGAGCAGCAAAATCCTGCCCCTGCAGACCCACATGGAAGGAGATGTCCTCTCTGTGCCTCCCGTGCACATAAATACTCTGTGCACCCTTTGGAGAATGGTGGGCAGAGCTGCAGAGCCCAGGCCTCTGTGTAAGGCCCACAGCTCCGTCTTTCCCTCTGCAGCCCTGGCCCGGGCTCTTCTGCATGGCACTGACTAGCCTCCTGGACTTTTACCTGAAAGTTCTTTGGGCTTAAAATGATAATCACTCTTCCCTCTCAGCCTCCTCTGAGCCTCTGGGAACTCGTGGGAGGAAACAACCCCTGGAGTTTGCTACTGAAAACCCCCAGGCCCAAACCTTTCTCTGTTTGGAGACCCCCCACCCCCACCATCCTGGGCTGCTAGAGCCAGTCCCCAGGTCCCTTAGCAGGATGCTGCCTGGAGCTGCACAGCTGTGGGGACCAGAGGGAGAGAGTCTGGAAGCTGTGTTCTCCAGACAGCAACTCAGCTGCTCCCTGGGCACCTAGAAAGCCCGCATCACCCATCTAATAAAATGGGGCCTCCCAAAGGGCCTACAATCTCCACCAGGGAGAAGGAGGAGGAGGAGGAAGAGGAGGAGGCAGATTCTCAGCCGAGTCTCAATTTCACAGCGTCAGGGATGTGAGCACCAATGCGCTGAACCAGAAACGAGAGTCTGGCGGAAGCTGCAGGCACACGGTGAGCGCCAGGGGATAGGAGATTAGGGCCCTTCAAAATCAATTTCGAATTCAAACTTTTAAATGTGTTCTCTAGGCGCAAAGAGGGGACCCTTCAGGCAGGCTTGGCCTAGCCAGCCGCTGGGTCCTGCTTCCTTCTCAAAGCAGCCACAACCCATCTGCTAGCCACTGGGCTGAGCCAGAAGAGAGAGACCAGGGGGACGGAGTGCTGGGAGACTGCCCTGTCCCCAGAGCAGCAGGGACAGCAGCCCCGGGCTCCTATAGAGGAGCACAGCCCTGGGGCTTCCTGCTGAGGCTTGGGAGCTGTGACATCTCTCCTTTGTAAACCTGGAGAGAGGAGCTGAAGACAAGGCCCACGTGGGCCCCAACCTGGCCGAGGAGGCTCCTCAGGCACCAGTGGGGAAGCCATTCAAATATGGGTTTGGGAGTTGGATGGTTAGGGATTTGTATTCTAGATCAGCCATGGGCTTCCAGAGAGAAGATCCTTGTGCACAGTGAATCCCTTTCAGAAAGCTGGTGAGAGAAAGCCCATTGTGAGCATTCTGGAGTGCAGCCCTTGGAAACAAAGAGGGGCCACAGCCCTGCGTGGGACTCCACAGGGCAGCCTGGCTGCTGGTGCAGCCACAGGCTATGGTTGTGGCATCTGCAGCCAGGGAGCTGACCATCACAGTGTCATCTGTCAGGCCACATCCGGGCTACTGAGTACTGGTCTAGGCACTGGTCTGTGAAGTCAAAGGGATGCACAGGGCACGGGCCTCACGGGAACCTGCGCAGAACACACTGCTCCAGCCAACCCTTGGAGAAGAGCCCTGGGAGGAAGGCCTGGCCGATGGCAGGGGCTCCAGGCAGCCCCAGTCCTGGACCTCTGCTGCTGCCTGGGTCCCTGAGAATCCATATTTGTTCCTCCCAGCCTGTGGTCAGCCCACAGTTCATGCCTTCCCGGCCTCTGTGTGAGAAAACTATTATCTAACAAGTTTCTCTGACCCCAGTGGCCCCTTAGCCCCAGGTCCCCAGTTCTCCAAACCCCAGGCCGTCTTCCACCTTGAAGTCTGAACTATAAACCAAGTGACTAATCCATTCTGCAGATGAGATACAACAGAATGGGTGTCAGGCCCAGCCCTGCAGAGAGCCCTTCCTGGACTGAGGAACAGTGGGAAAGGAGGCTGGGGTTCCAGGACTATGTATGTGAGGGGGGCTGGGACTCCCCAGCCCCTCCCACCCCCTGTCTTGGGAGTGGGCTGCTGGCTTTGCAAGGAAATTACAACACGGGCCTGGGTAATGCTTCTTTTAGTTACAGCATAAACTGCGGCAATAAAGCGTACCTGGGGAATGTTTAGAGAAAGCACTAATGATTTCTTCCCCAGTGGTTAATAAATTCACTTCCAGATCAATTTGTTCGCGATAGAGCCCGGCGAGCGGAACCCGCGCGGCGGGCACAGCCGAGTGTGTCTTTTTCAGTATAAATGATTTATTACGATGATTAGCGGCACATAAACAATTTAAAATACAACGCTAATTAGTTTGGGGAAGAAAGGAGGGGAAAAGCCACCCTGCCTCTCTCCCCATTATGTTCTACTTCCCTAAGTGTGTACTTTTTAATTAAATCCAAATGTCACAATAAATTTAAAGTGTTTTATTACCACTCGGGCTAACCGAGGCAGTCATGCAAGCCCCCCTTCCAGGAGTCTGCAGGCGGGGCGGGGGCGAGGATCCGGGCGCCAGCAGGGCTGTCCTCAAACTCTCTTCAAGATAAGATTGCTCAAGCCCCTGCAAATCTCTCCTGTTTTTAGCATCCCAGGCTGGAAAGCGCTGGGACCACCCAGGGGACCTCCCGCCTTCTGCTCCCCTTCCTGCTGGCCGTCCAGGTCAGAGCTCTTCCTGGGAGCTCTCTCCAAGCAGTGTCAGAGTCAGCCACTTCTCCCTGATGGTCACACATAGCCTGTGCCCTCGGGCTGGGCCTTGTCGTGTGAGGCAGGGGTTCAGTCGGGGACTTGGACTCTGATGTGGGTGGATTCAAGTTCAGGCTTTGCCACTGTCCAACAAGTTAAGCTTGGTCAAGTCCCTCCACCTCTGAGCTTTGGCTTCCTTGTCAGCAAAACTGGAGCAATAATCCCCAACTCACAGGCACAGAAGAACAAAAGCAGAGAGTTTTGCGATCCTTGACATGCTTTGCGAGTAGTGATTGCTTTAGAAATCCCTTGACGGGAGCAGAGATCAGGACTAACCTAGCAAAGGAAAGGACAGACACCAGCCACGTCCCATGGAGCCCAGGCGCCCAGCAGGTCCAGGCTGCCAAGAACCTCCCTTCTGGAAGCTCAGACAGCCCAAGATCATTTCTCTCCTAAAGTCTCTTGTACTCCTCATGTGAATTTAAAAACATATATCCCTAAACATAGAGTTTTCATGTGATTCAGCAATTCTACTCTTAAGTGCACGCCCAAGAGAAATTTAAAAAAATAGGCCTACACAAAAACCTGCATGCAAATGTTTAGAGCAGCATTAGTCACAAACAGAAAAAATCAAAAGGCCCATCAATGGACAAATATCATACATATATCCCATGGAATACTATTTAACCATAAAAAAGATATATGTTACAACATGGAGGAACCTTGAAAACATGCTAGGAAAGATGCCAGACACAAAAACCACATATTGTGTGATTCTGTTTGCATTAAATGTCCAGAATAGGCAGGTCCATAGAGACAAAAAGTAGATTGGTGGTTGTCAGGGAAGGAGGATTGGGCAATGACTGCTAATGGGTACAGGGTTTCTTTTATAAATGATAAGAACATTCTCAAATTAGAAATGATGATGGTTATCCAACTCAAATATACTAAAAGCCACTAGATTGTACATTTTTAAAAAGTTTACTTTGTGGTATGTAAATTATATCTCAATAAAGCTGTTATATAACAAAACAATGATAAACTAAATAAATATTCCTCTGAGAATAGGAGAAACCAGTTCATTGAAAAAAAAAATTGAGTCCTAGCCTCATAGGGAGGCCAAGCCCTGGTCAGCCCATCTCCTGTTAGCTGCAGGGAGCACAGCATAGTGGAGAAGGGACTCCCCCTTTCCTTTCTCCAGCCTCCCTCCCCATGCCGATGGAACTCCACCTATTTCTAGCTCTGCTCCCCAGGAAACTCAAACCCTACTGGATCCAGTGCTTTAAATTTGTTGACAGGTCTGCATCCTTTGAGGACTATGGAGCATCCATAAAGCGGGCACGCCGGGGGAGGGCTTTCTCTTTCAGGACCTTGAGCCAATCGTACATGGGGCACACAGGGGCACGTGCATGATGAACTGGGTCACAGCGGAGGCTGGAGGAAGACTGCTGTCCTCCTCCCGGGCCCCTGAGCCAGGGGCAGGATGGTGTGCAGGCTCAGATCTAGGCACCGGGCCAGAAAGGAAGGGAACAAGGACGCCTTTAGAGGAAGAGAGCACTGTGCCCAGCTAGGGACAGTACCCTTTTGTGGGTAGTCTAAGAGAGTGACTATAAAAGGACGAGGGATCCAGACCAGCAGGGGGAGCCGGGAGTACGCTGTGGCAGGGCAGGCCACCTGCCCCTGTGTCTGGGACTGACCAAAGTGTGGAACCATTCAGGGGTCATCTCTGCAGAGACAGGCCAGTCTGCAAGTCTCTTGCATGTGGATAGAGCCCTACAGAGGGAACAGGACAGCTCTGGTCACGCGAGAAATAGCTGGGCCTTGAGGCAAATAGACACACACCCCTTATCTAGCTGTGAGGCTGGTTCCAGGAGTCCCCAGAGATTTGCCATGGAGTGCTGTTTCAGACAGCTGCCCTTTAGGAAAACTATCCCCCCAACTTCTCCAAATGTTACTCCCAAAGTTCCAGGGAGCCCAGGACTGAGAAGACCGCTCAGGGGTAAGAGCAGCACCAGCAGGGCTGCAGGTAGCTCTGACTTCCTGCTGCTACTGTGTTCTCACCAACAATCCTCAGGCAGGCACAGTGCCACCCAGCTGGTAAAACACAAGCCTCTCGTTGTTCTGTGTAGGGAACAGAGAGGATGCTCTGGGCTCGAATTTATGTGAGGCTCAGAGGGGTTGAGTGGCTTGTCCACAGTCACACAGTCTTGGATGCTCAAAGAACACTTGTCTGGGATCTCACAGTCAGGGGTCAGCAGAGCAGGACTGGAATCAAAATCTATGCTTGTTACCTCCCAAGCCCAAAGCAAGCTACCTCTGTAGAAATTAGCCATGCCCTCATGGACCTGTTTCTTTTAAAGGATTCTCCATGTTCTTGGCTGGTGTTCTTGGGGAGACATTAACTGCCTCCTCTCTGACCAACCCAGAACCCTCCACACCCCTTCCCCCATTAGTCCCAGACTGCAAGTTCAGAAGAAAACTGAAGAAAGCCAGGTAGGAGCCTTGAGCGCTCTGAACGGGAGGTGGGGAGTCACCACCTATACAGCTGAAAAAGGGCCCCCTCCTACATCACACCTGTTTCTCTGCTGCTAGTTTTATCCCTTCTGATTTATTCTTCACAATAGCCTGAATTATCTTAATGAAATGTTGATTTGGAGCGGGGTTTGGAGGCACATGCTTATAATCCCAGTACTTGGGAAGGCTGAGACCGGAGGATCCGGGTTTGTGGCCAGCCTCAACTACTTATTGAGGCCCTCTGCAACTTAGTGAGACCCTGTTTCGAAATAAAAAATAAAAAAGTTGGGCCAGGGGTATAGCTTGGAGGTAGAATGTCCCCAGGTTCACTCTCCAGCACCACAAAAAAAAATAAATAAATAAAACGAAATGTCGATTTGGGTCTTGATTTTGCCGAAAGCCCTGTAAAGATGTCCCATTGATCTTAGCACAAAATCTCAACTCCTCACCATGGCTACACAGCTTGCACGGTGTGGCCCTGAAGACCCTGACCACCACTGCAGATGCAAGAACACGCTCCAGCCACCAACCAGGGCTCCTCGTCCTCTCTTCCTGGGACAAAGGCCTCGTTACGATGCTCTGTTCCCCTTTGAATTCCTTCATCTCATATTCACTCATATTCACTGTTCATCATTCAGCAAAAGTTCTGTGTGTGTGGTACTGGAGATTATACTCAGGGGCACGCAACCACTGAGCTGTGTCCCCATCCTTCTCTTATTATTTTTAATTCTAAAACAGGGTTTCGCTAAGTTACCCTATGCTGGCCTCGAACCTGTGCCTGTCTCAGCCTCCCAAGGACTGGGGTTACAGGTGTGCACCACTGTGCCCAGATCACTCAACAAGTATTTGTTAATCATCTATTGTTGTAGTAGGCTATTCCTTATACTGTATTTTGATGATTATTATACAAACACTGATAATTTTTTTATCAAGGAAATAGTTCTTAATAAGCTTCACTAAGTCAACTTAATTCTTTAATCAGTTTTTCTATGCAGTGGTGTTGAACCATTTCTTCTTTCAACCGTTTTTAATTTATTGGGATTATTTTCATTGAGATCAATTATTTTTAAATTTTTAAGTGACTCTGATTCATGATCAGTTTTTGGCTCATAGCAAATCTTACAAATTAGGCTTTTGCTACTGTCGAGATTGCTTTTGTAGCAATCACTTCTACCAGGAAATGTTTCTGGAGCCAACTTCTGCAGATCTAAATTTTGTCAGGAAGCTTTGATTCTTCTGTCAATTTTCAGTCAATAACATATTTTACCAGGTGCAGTCTTTGCTGTTGCCAGTTTTACTTTGAGTTAATTATTTCAACCAATTTTAATTTTTTCCTGGATCCTTTTTTTGTTTTGCCTTCTTGATAATACTAATGAGATACTATTCTCATGTATAAGGCACATTTTTGCACTGATCTGATAATGCCGGCTGAGGATCAAAGAGTAGTATAAAAACATCCTTGGGGGAAAAGGCAGGTGCAAACATCGCACCCTGCACTTGGGTAGAGTGCCAGGTTGGAACCCGATGCCCCAGGGAGCCCTGCCCACTGCCCACTGCTCCCCAGGGCCCTGGCCCCTGCCAAGAGGCCCTACAAATGGAAAAGGCTTTTGGCTGGGGGAGTGCAGCTGCCTGCAAGAGAAGGCCTCCAACTGACAGACAAAGAGGTGAGGTGCTGAGCTGGATACAGCCTGTTGGGCCCCGGACTTTCTTAAATCCAATAGCTCAGCAATATTCACTGAGCAGGAACCAGAAGCTGCTAGAGCCAAGCATGGGGGTGTATGCCTGTAATTCCAAGACTTGGGAGGTTAAGACGGGAGGGTCACATGATCGAGGCCAGCCTCAGCAACTTAGTGAGACCTTCAGTAACTTAGTAAGATCCTGTTTCAAAATAAAAAATGAAAAGGGCAGGGAGGGTATCTCAGAGGTAGAATGGGTTCAACCCCTAGTATAGACACCTGGCTCTGCAGGCCCCTCTTGGCTTTGGCACATTTATCTCCTATTATGGTTGGAGATGGAATTTCTCTCGGAAACTCCATGTGCTGGCAGCACAGCAAGGTTCAGAGGTCAGGCTCAAGGTCAGGCATGGCTGAAGAAGAGGGTCACTGGGGTGTAACCTTGGGCTCTGCAGTGACCTCTCTCTCTCTGTTTCTGGCTGCCATGAGATGAGCTTCCCTCTGCCCTGATCTGGTGATGTGAGGGTTTTGCTTTGGAATTGTCCGACTGTGGACTGAACCACTGATGTCCTGCGGTCACACGAACCTTTCCTACTCTGCATTGTTCTTATCAAGTAAATTGGTCACAGCAATGAAAAAGCAGAGTAAAAAATTGTGAAAGAAGGAATTCAGCAATCGCCAGCTCTAGCCCGAGAGAGTGTATATATGTATGTATATAGGTGTGTGTGTGTGTGTGTGTGTGTGTGTGTGTGTGTGTGTGTGCGTGCGTGCATGCATGCATACCCACACATGATCAGTACCATTCCTTCTCACTACTGGGGCCATGGGTGAGAAGCTTCCTTACCACAGCAGGCAGGGAACTTGTTTCTCTGAACTCTGCCATGTGCCAACTTGCTGGGGTATCGCAGGCAGGTGTCTTTCCCTCTTTGAGCACAGCCTACTCCTCCACAAAACAGGGCTAGTATTTGTCCTCCCCGCCTCCTAAGGTACTATGAAGATTAAATGAAAGACTCTGAGACATCAGTGGCCTTCCTTGGAGGGGTGACCCTCTTGGGAATGCAGATAGAGCTTGTGACTTCTGCTCTTTGGGGACACCTAACCTGTTGGACACCTGAGGCCCAAGAATTCCAGAAGCTGACTTCTCATGGCAAGCCAACTGCTAAGACAGTCTCCAAGAACCCCGTGTCTGTTATTTATGTCCTTATATAATCTGCCGCTTCCTCCAGTGTGGGCTGGACCTAGTGACTGGCTCCCAAGGAAGAAAACACAGCAAAAGTGATCGAATGTCACATCTGTGATTAGGTTATAAGACTGTAACTTCCTTCTCCTGAGCAGCCACTCTCTCTTGATGGCTTTAAGGAAGCAGGCTGCCATGTTGGAGAGGCCCACAGACGGCATAGAACCCAGAGCAGCCAGCCGTCAGCAGCCAGTGGGGAATTGCGGTCCTCAGTCCAACAACTCAGGAGGAACTGAGCCCTGACAGCAGCCAAATGAGTGAGTTTGAAAACAGCTCCTTCTCCACAAATCTTGGGACAAGACTGCAGCCCCTGCCCGACACCTTGATTACAGTCTGCAAGAAACTGTGAGGGCCCAGTTGAGCTGCCCCTGGCTTCCTGTCCTGCAGAAATGAGAGACTAAATGTGTGCTGTGTTCGGCTGCTAAATTTTGAAGCAATTTGTTATGCAGCAATAATTAATACCCTGCCACACTGGCCTGCACTCTCAAGACAGGAAGGACTTCTCAGGCATTGAGGGAGAGGGGCTGCAGACACATCTCTGCCCTGTGAACTGTCTTGTGGAGGGGCCTTGGGGATAGAACCTGGGTTTCCAGCCTGCCTCCCTCAGGCTCCTGTTTTCAGCTGGGTGGATTAGGGAAGTAGGTGGAAACAATTTGTTTCCTCTGGGAGTCTATGGTCCTGAGTCCTTTCCAAAGAGCCACCCCCAGCTCCAGAGCAGGGTGGGCTTTCCAAAGCACATCTGTTTCCACTTTCTCATCGACTCTCGCTAAAACCCTAGGAACTTAGGGAAATTGTGTCAACCATCCAAGAGACCATCGGAGCTTTGCCTGTTAAAATCTCGACAGACCTAAAGGGAGACTATGATCATACCCATTTTACTAGTTAGAATTATGATTACAATTTACTCACCAGAATTCCTAAGTCGCAGAGGAAAGATTTGTTATGTATTTTGTTTTGTTTTTTATATGTTTTTATTGGAGCATTATAGTCTCACATCGTAATATAAATCATGTTGACAGTGACATATATACACACAGCACTTGGCACCCCCCACTGCCTCCCCATCTCCCCTTCCCCATACAGAGTACTGAGATTGACATTGGTATTTTCACATATGTACACAGAGACAATGGTAGTAATCCCTTCAGTGAACCTCCGTCTTCCCCCATCCTTCCCTTAAACCACCTCCCTGGCTCTACTGAGGTTTCTCCTCTATTATCTGGAGTCCCAGAGGGAAGATTTGAACCCAGTCTGAATAAAAGCCCATTCTAGCTCCACTTGTTTTACACATTCGTGTAGCACCACAGGCAGCCACACCCAACTGTTCCAAGACAATATGTCCTCAGGGATGGGGCTTTTTTTTTTTTTTTTTTTTTTTTTTGCAGTACTGGGGTTGGAACCCAGGGGCATTCTATCTCTGAGCTACACTCCTAGCCCCATTTTTTATTCTTTATTTTGAAACAGGGTCCCACTGAGTTGCAAAGGGCCTCACTAAGTAGCTGAGGCTGCCCGTGTACTGCGATCCTCCTGTCTCAGCCTCCTGAATGCTGGGATTATAAGCGTGTGCCACCACGCCTGGCTTAAGGGATGGTGCTTCTTAAAGAACCAGGAGAGCTGGACGTTGGTGGCGGCGGTGATGCACACCTATAATCCCTGTACTTGAGAGGCTGAGACAGATTTGAGGCCAGCCTCAGCAACTTAGACACTATCTCAAAATTAAAAAGGACTGAGAGTATAGCTCAGAGGTAGAATGCTCCTGGATTCAACCCCTAGTACCAAAAATAAATATATAAATGAATGGGGAAATAAATAAATACATAAATAAAACAAAGACTAGATCCAGGACACAGGGATGGTAGGATGAAGCAGGGCTCCAGCTGTGGGCCAGAACAGCCCAGGCCGGCACTGCTCCCATTTGTCTGGGAAGAGCAGGTCTCCCTCCCCCTCTCTATCAAGTCATGGTGCCAACCAGCAAAGTTGAATTATTAAAACTCCCTTCTGGGG
This sequence comes from Muscardinus avellanarius, assembly GCF_963383645.1. Lineage (NCBI taxonomy): Eukaryota > Metazoa > Chordata > Mammalia > Rodentia > Gliridae > Muscardinus > Muscardinus avellanarius. The sequence goes on from NC_137786.1 coordinate 183,923,914, forward strand.
TACCTCATGGATTTCTCTCCACTGAGATTCAGAGCAGAGGGGCGGCGGCTCCCGCCACACAATATTAAAATGTCAGGAGTTTAAGGCCTGCGTTCTTTGAGTCATAAGTTATCAGCACCCAGTGAGGGCCGACAGAATGCCTCCCTTAAATTATTAAGCAGAAAGCGTCAGACTGTAATATTTTGCTAAACCAAAGTACAGACACAGACAAAGATGTCATTTCAATATTTGAAACCAGCAAGTTTAATTTAAAATAAGAGCAAACCAATAAGCTCAGAACATAGCGGCGTATGAGAGGAAAATTATACTGTGAGAGGGGAAAAAAAGTGGAAGGACTTAAGAAATTTATAAAAGTAATCTCCAAGTGGAAATTAGAAATCAAGGCCTAGAAACAGAATAACACAAAAGAAATATTACTGTCCACTTTCTAAATCAATATAACACTGCTCCACGCCGGAATTACCATGGTAACTCAAGTAAAAAGAATCAAGCAATTCTTATTATTTCAAAATAAAATCACAGCCTGAAGCCTGGGTTTTATTACAACCACTGATAGATCGCTGGCTTGTATTTATCTGAAATATTGCTTTTCAATCAGTTGGTTTATGAATGTACACAGGCCTCTCACCAGCCCACTTACTGCCCCGTTTTGAGGAGAGGGGCCAACCAATGAATTGATTCCCGCCTGGCTGAATCTGCATATCTGCCTGGCTTAAGTTAGCTGTGCTAACCACAGAGCTTCACCCCCTTTTGAGCAGTCCAGTGACTTTGTAGGACAGGAAGGAAAAGCTAGGGGAGGCAGGTCATTACGGTTGCTCTTGGAGGAATGGGGCTGGGGGTTAAAGGCAGCCTCCTGACAAACCAGCCCATAGCAATCTCCCTCCTACCCCAGGTCATCCTCTGGAAGGCTCCCTTCACCCACCCAGCATCCTTTTCCCAGACCCTGTCTGACATCTGGACAAGGGGGCAGCAGAACACGGAGAATGAGCCTGTGCTCTCTAGTCAAACCGCCTGGGTTCATAGGCAACTCTAGCACTAGAAAACCACAGGGCCTGGGACCAATTACTCAGGCTGTATAGTTGTCTTATTCAGAAAATTAGGATAATAACTATCTTCTTCCTAAGGCTCTTTGGGTACTAAATGAGATCATACGTGGAAGATGCATGGCGGATTGATTACAAACATGGCTCCCATCTCCATCCCTTCTGGTATCTATGCCCTTTGTAATATGACATCTCATCTCCCACCTTCCAGAGCTGAATCTGTTTCCCTGACCCTTGAACTTGTGCCGGGGTGGTGGTTTATTTTGGCTGATGGAATGCAGCAGGAGTAACAACACCCCCATGCCAAACCTTGGCCTCGAGAAGCCTTACGCGCTTCCACTCTTTCTGGACCCTTCTGTGCCACGGGAGCCGGCCAGGCGAGTCACCTAGATAATGAGAGACACACGGTTCTGCCACCCCACCATCCCACTGAGCAACTACGCTCCATCATCCAGGTGTGAGCAAGCCCAGCTGGGATCAGAGAAACTGCTCAGCCAGCTCGACCTAAATCACCAGCCCACAGATTCTTTAGCTAAATAAATGCTTATTGTTTTGAGCCTCTGAATTTAGGGGTGGCTGGTGATGCAGCAATAAGTTTTATACACACACACACACACACACACAGCATGGTGCCTCACAATTTTGTGTGTGTGGTACTGGGAATTGAACCTAGGGGTGTTCTACCTCTGAGCTATATCCCCAGCCCTTTTTATTTATCTGTGTGTTTTTTGAAACAGGGTCTTCTTAAGTTGCCAAGGCTGTTCTCAAACCTGTGATCCTCCTCTCTCAGCCTCCCAAGTACTGGGATCACAGGTGTACGCCACTGTGCTCAGCTCAAATCACTTTCCAGTAAGGGTTTGATGAAATGAAACATACTGCTTTTATGACTCCTAAAGACTGGGAAGCTGAAGCTAAAGAGATCACACTGTTCCTGTTCACAGAGCAATGTAAATTCACACACTATGAGGCTTCCTGGTGTACTGTGTGTACATAGACAGTAGGTGCTGGTTAAGTGTTGCTCCCATTGTAGAGATGAGGAAACTGGCCCAGTAAAGTGTCTGGCGCCACACAGCAGTGAGCTGGGACTAGGACTCAGGTCTTCTGAATCATGCCAGCAGACTGCATCTGAAGAGAGCAGGGCACTCAGGGCAGCACAGTGGATATCCAGGGGGAAAAGCAGGAGGCTGATGGCTCGACCCGGAAGGCCTTCGCCTGGGCATCGACTTCCACAACCTGGCCCAGCCTGCCCACTCTTCTCACACCATTTACTCACTGTGGGCTCCTCAGAACACAAAATCACATGCCCCAACCAATGAGAGACCAGCTTGTTGCTAGGTAGATGTTTCTCTGAACATGGCCAACTAGAGGAGAAAGCCATGCCAGACAAGGGGACAATGGGGTCAAGGGTATAGAGGCAGATGCTGGGTCTACAGGGAACACCAACCAGCATGGACATAGTGGACCTACCTAGCTTAGTGATGGAGGTGTGGTCAGACCAGGGCAAAATGCCAGGGTAGCAGAGATTGGGTCAGTCTGATTGTAATGAGCACCAGGAGAGAGATAGTAGGTGGGTAGGTCTAGAATCCCAGATGAATGCAATCCAGTGGTGTGCTGAGACATGCTTAACCACCGGCTCTCCAGGGAAACACCCTGCTTTGTCTCCAGGGTGTCAATATTCCCCCCATGGCTGATTTCAAGCTACTGCGATGATGTCACTGAACTCAGAGTTGGGAAGAGAGTCACAAAATCAGCTCTTGTCAGCCATTGCAAGCTGACTCCATGGTCTAGTCCTATTCTGAGTCTGGACCTGCCAGGAAACCTCACTTTAGCAGCACATAGGAGCTAAGCTTGGGGATGGGAAGATGTCCTGCAATCCTCACTGGCCTTCAGTTCCATGCAGTGAGGTGGGCAGGCAGGATGAGCTTCGCGCCAAATGCACCTCTGGGGCTTTTTCAGTCCAAAAGGCCTAGAACAGGTTAGTTCCCATAAGCACCAACATCTGGAGACAAACCACATTCCCAGGGCCAGCAGCAGGCTAGTGAGGGCCATGAATGGGGGACTCAGGCAAACCATCCCAGTCCATCTGATGTTCCCTGTTATTAGGGCTTTCTAGGACCCAGCCTTGTCATGTACTGGGGCCAGGGCAGAGGGCGTAGCATCTGGGAATGGAACCCAGAAAGATGCTCAAGCTTCGGGCTCTAATTCCTCATGTAACCCTGGGCAACTCTCTTCTCTTCTTTTCAACTCCAACCTTCCTCCCATAAATGCAGGGACTCGCAAAGAGTGACTGTGGAGGCCTTTTTCTGCTGCGACCTGCCTTGGGCATCTGGACAGTGTTGAGAAGTGAGGCCAGCCTGGCGCCCATGCAGTGGTGGCCAAGGACCACAATGGGACGGGAGAGTGAGAACATGATGCTCCTCAGTGAACGAGGCCCTGGACTGGGCCCAGAACTACTTCAGATCACACTGAGACCGAGCAGGGAGCAATGTTGCTCCATGCAGCTGTGAGGCTTCCAGTGGATCAAGCGTGTATATGGACAGCATCCCATTTAATCCTGATAACAATTCCATTAGACGTGGATATTCTCATTGTAGAGATGAGGTGGTATAGAGGCAAAGGTACAGAGGCAAAGCAATCTCGATGTTGAGTGGGCATAAAAAGTAAAGCCCCAGTGGACATGGCAGACCTGAGTAGCTTGGCATGGTGGTAGAGGGGAAAGCAGGTCTAATGTTACCTCCTGGCACCCTGGGGCACCCATGCCTTCTCCTCCAACTTCTGTTCTCCTCCACCTTCTGTCCTAACTCCTTCCAATATTCTTCTTTTGTTTTTTTCATTTTTGCAGTACTGGGGATGGAACCCAGGGGCATTCTACCTTTGAGCTATACCCCCAGCACTATATTTTTATTCTTTATTTTGAAACAGGGTCTCACTAAGTTTGGAGCACCTTACTAAGTAGCTGATGCCACGAACCTGTGATTGTCCTGTCTCAGCCTCCCAAATACTGGGATTACAAGTATGCCTACCACACCCAGCATCTAATCTTCTTAATCACCGTGGGTCAGCACTTTCTGGGAGGATCCTTGGCTTCTGGAGATGAATCCAAACATCTGTGGCCTTCCCGCTACATGGAGCTGTACCCCTCACAGAGGGGTACTAACTGTCTGGACCTACATATGTTCAGAAACCCAATATGGCTCATGTCCCTCCCCCCAGCTTCCCTTAGCTACACCTCCACTGCTCTGTCTTTTGCTCAAAGATGACCCAGCCAATCCAATCTCAGCCATTTCCCAGCCCAGGTCTCTTTGAGCTGGCAGCCCAGTTAGGCTGTGACTGAACTCATGTCTCCTTTGCCCATGACCACAGAGGGTCAGCTGCCAATGCTTGCTGGCAATCGTCTGTCTATTCCAAGGGTAAGAGACCAAAATAAACCTCTTCTGGGTCCTACTCACTAACGGGGCCTGCTGAGAGGCTCCTTAAATGGAAGAGGGAGAGTCTATCCCCTGGTCTGACTCTAGGACACAGGATAGGGGAGTGAATCAATTCTCAGGAGAGATGAGAGGCAGGCCCCCAGCTCTAGGAAAATATACATTGCCATGTGCTAAAAGCATCTTCATAGGACATGTTGAGGGAGAGAGAGAGAGAGAGAGGGAGACTGATTATGAACAAACAAGAGGAAAAGGCAGCCCCCACAGCCCCAGAGGCCAAGTGAGTAGCCACACCAGCGCTGAGCCCCGGCACTCAAAGGGTGAAGCTTTTAGGCAAGCAGCGGCCAGTGATCTCAGCTTCCCCGTCCTAATGCTCCTGAAAGGCTCTCTCCTGCTCCCTGTAATTGGGCATCAGTAGTTAATGCAGTATTGACTGCATTACACGCTCCCGTGCCTCCCCTCGCTAATGCCAATTGCATCACCTTGTACAGTCACCGGCTTGCTTAGCCAATAGCCGTTAAAAGCAATCCAAATCATGAATCATATGGGAAACTTTTAGCAAGACACCGCCATCCAAGGAGACAATTTACAGTTGAGTTAATCTGGGTACATTAGCGAGACATGGATTCTGGACGACAGACCAATTTATGTTGTTTCCCTGTCCCCCCACCCCCCGACTGCTTAGTGCTTGGTGTGGGCAAATGAATGGAAAAGCAGGGAACCAAGAGAGGCACCTGGCTCTCTACCCAGGCTCCAGGAGGGGGTGGGGGAGACGCGTCTTTACAGACTCTGCCTGGCTGAGTTTGGGCAGGAAGGGGAAGCGGCTATACAAGCTGCTCAAGGTTTTCGATGCCTCATTCCCAGAAATGAGGAGGTGCTGCAGACGGAGGTGCTGGATATGGCGGCTGCAGATGGAGACCCCCCCCCTACACACACACACACATACCCACATATACCTCTAGGCACCAGGTGAGTGCCAGTTCCCAGCCTCACCCTGCCAGCCTTACAAGGCCTTCACTAGCCCTTGACGGGCTGCAGTGCCCACTGGGCTATGCCTTCCTGCCAGCCGCCTGGGGTTTCTGGCATTAAACCCCATCAGCGCTCATCCGCTGTCTCCATCACCGGACCACACTCTGCATGAGAGGCCCCAGGACTCTGTACTCTAGAGTGGGCTATCCTAGGAGGTTGCTGGTAGCCCAGCCAAGGACAGTCAGTAGCTGAGGATAGCCAAGCGCCTGCCTCTTAGATGAACCGAATCAGCTGTGGGGGCCGAGCTCCTAGCCTAGCGGTCATTAACAATTGAAGACTCCACTGTCTCGTCCTTCTCAGCCCAGCTCTATTCTCCTTGAGCATTTTTGACTTATTAAAAATGCTCCAGGAAGTCATGTCTAGTGTTTAGCTCCACGATCTGCCTGCTGCTTCCTGTGGTCACCCCAGCCATCCTGCTGGCATTTCACAGTGGTGGTTTAGGCCCAGACCAGCCCTTCTTCTGCATGTACCTGAAAACACCCCAGGGCCCCAGCTGGGTGCCCTCTGCATCCTTCTTATCCAGGCTCCCAGGACTCAAGTTTTCACTGTTCTGTGTGTCGCTACTCAAGAATCTCTTCTCCAGTAGCCAGGGCCTTATTTGACTTGCTGGGCTCAGTGTAGAAATTCGCTTTGCTCCAAATTCGACCCCCTCCTCCAGCCAAAGCCCACAGTCTGGTGCCAGCCCAAACTGCAGGTGCCAGGAGAAGGGCCGTCTCTCCGGGAAAGTTGGAGCCCAGCTTCCTTTCGCTGACAGACAGACCCGGCAGCGTTTAGAAAGCCCGGACCCTGAGTTCCAGTAAAGTGGAGCTAGCTAGGCCAAGAACAAGCATCCAAATGAAAGCAATTAATCTTAAAACCCGAAGTTTAACCGTTTGCAAAACAGATCTTTCTGTCTCTGTGGTGACCCTTTACTGCTCGACCTAATGGATTACTTTATTAATAATGCACTGTGCTTAAAAGCAAAAAAAAAATTTTTTTTTCTGACGATTCAATACTTCAGAAAGTCTCTTAAACCCGTTGCTACGGCAAAACGATTGATATTTTATTATCTTTCAGAAGTGCAACATGAAAGCCCTGCAGCCCAGCAGAGGGAAAGCTTTGGTCCTCGGCAGCTGGCAGACCTGACTTCAACCAGAGGAGCCCCAACCTCTCCCCGACAAGATGTTGTCAGGTGGAGAAAAGGCACTGGGGGCGGCTAATAGGAGTCTGGAGTTCCTGCTGCAGCCAGACAAAGGGTGCTAGGTACAGCCCTGAGGGAAACGCCCCTTAGGACCTAGGGGACAATTGCTGCCACCCAGCTCCCATCGCCACCTGCCAGGAGAGCATAAGTGTACAGGACGAAGTTAGGTGGTAGGTGTGGAGGGACAGGTGAGTGTATCCAAAACCTTTTCCCTCCCCCAATAAAGGTGCCACCTTCAAAGTTTCCTGGAATGAGGAGAGGCCAGTCTTCTAATGGGTAGAGTGTGGATTTAGGAGCAGAAAGGTTGCTTTTGGAGAACAGCTCTAGACTGATCAGGATAAAAATTTGGTGGCTACTGAGAACCCCAGCCACTTGCCTTTCCAATGCTGTAACGGCCCCCAGAGGCCAGGAGCTTCAATGGTAACAGACACCATATTGTTAGACTGAACAGGTAGGAGACAGAGGGGCATCTCGGCTCTCCCATGCATCTCTGGGAGGGACTGGGGTGACTGAGGCACACTGCATTCTGGAGGTCCATTCACACTCAGAGCTCATTTGAGACCCTTAGTATTATCACAGAGCCCAAGGTGCTAGGGGATCCAGACAGAATTCTAGCTCCAGACTCTGGGCGGAGGTGGGAGTGCCATCTTGTTGGCAAACTGAGAACAATCTCACTGGTCAGAGACCTCCCATGAACTAGACTCAGGTCCTCTGGACTCCTGGCTTAGGTTTGGAGGGTGGGGAGGCAGGCATAATCTCAGCTAAAAGTGCACCCTGATCTCCGCATGCTCCCCTAAAGACGAGTCCTCCCAGCCACCAAGGGAAGATCATCTGCACTGGTTTCTGTCCTTCATTTTTACAGAGAGGGAAAGAGAAGTCTGGAGATGAGCATGATTGGTCCAAGGTAACACAGTGGTTAGTGATAAAAGAAGCCAAATCTAGCTGGGCATGGTGGTGCATCCTTGTATCCCCATCATTTGGGAGGCGGAGACAGGAGGATCCCAGTTCACGGCCGGCCTCAGCTACTACTTAGTGAGATTCCACGCAACTCAGTGAGACCCTGTCTCAAAATAAAGGATAAAAAATAGGGCTGGGGGTGTAGCTCAGACGTAGAATGCCCCTGGGTTCCATCCCCAGTACTGCCAAAAAAAGAAGAAGCCAAATCAAGGCCTCCTTCCTCTCTATCTGGCCTGACCCCATATCCCTTCTTCTCCTTCCCACTCCATGTAAATGGCACCAGCTCAGTTCTCTGATGGTCCACACGGCCTTGGGGAGGGGGTCTGTGAACAGAAAAGTGGATACTAAAGATGATATCACACTACAGCCAGCCTAGAAGCATTTAGTTCCCCCTTTCCTCTCTTTCTACACATATGCCAATAACTGGCCTTTATGGGCTTATCAACCCCAGGGCTCCTCTATGTGTCAAGACAGACACTTAAAAAGCCCTCTCTCCGCTGATGCATCCAAAGGTGTAGGTAGGCCGGGGCATCAGCACATGGTAGCAGCAAAGTGCACATCCTGTGTGACCTTGAATAAGTCATGTAACTTCAAATCTTCAGCAGTGATCGCATCATTTCACCTCTGCCCCAGTGAGCAGAGGGCACGGCACAGCAGGAGGATAGCCACGCATGCCCACTGGCCCCGGGCAAGCCCACCCTCTCAGGTCCTTCCCAGAAGCAGAGGACCAAAGCAGCACAAGTGCCAAGGTTCACGATAGCTCTTCCTACCATACCCATGGGCCACACCAGCCTCGACTCCAGGGCACAAGGGCCGGGGGCTGCCAGGGAATGGCCAATCTCTGGACCTGGAGGGGGGCTATCTTAGGTCGCAGGACACGGACTGCTTTTTCACCCCCAAAGGGACTGGGAACCCCAACCTTCCAGGGGCCACTCCTGCAAGACACTCCCAGTCTTTGGGGTTTGTGTGACCACCTGCTTGCTCTTGGCTTTAGCAGCCATGGGCTCTTGTGTCCTGACCTCTCCATCCTGGGGTCACCGGGGGTCGCACGGAAGTTCTTGGCCACAGAAGGCCCAAGCCACACGGGGCTCTCCAGCAGGAGTGCGACTGGCCTGTGTGGCGGAGCACTTTCTTCTTCTGGGCCAAACTCCTGCCTCCAGGCTCAGGGAGACAGAGAGTGGGCCGAGGAGGCGCAGGCGTCTGTGCTCTCCGAGTCGCGCTCCTGGGCAGCTGTCCCCTGGAGGGCCCAGCCGGCCTTCCCCTGGCGTGCCGGGCACCCCAGCTTTTCGCGCCGTCCGCCCGCTGGCCCCAGGGTCGGGAGTCCCCGAAGCCTCTGATTTGCTCGGCGCTCTGCGCCTCTCGGGTTACGCGCGGGCGCGAGGGTGATGGCTGCGGTGAGCAGGGCAGCCGCAGAGACCAAAGGCTCAGCGCGAGCCGCCGCGGCGCGGAGCTCGGAGGGCAGCGGGAGCCTCCCCGCGGCCCCGCGGCGCAGCGCTCGGCGGCCGCCGCTCGCGGCCCGGCCCGGGGCTCCCGCCGCCCGCGTCCCGCCCGCGGCCCAAGCCCAAGCCCCGGCTCGGCCATCGCTGCGGAGCCCCGCCAGCGCGCGCCGTGCCCGGTGGGTTCCCGCGCGCCGCGGCGGGGGCGAGGGGTGCGGGGCGCCGGGACCCCTGCCCGCCACCTACCGTCCTCCTTGTCCAGCACCATCATCTCGGGCGCTCCGTGTCCAGCCGCAGCTCGGCTCGGCCGGGAGGAGGGCGCCGGCTCCGGGCGCGCTTGGCGGGGCGGCCGGTCCTCGGGCAGCGAGCGGGCTCTAATTACCCGCTTGTCCGGCTCTTAACCTAGATTGCACTCAGCTAGAATTACATTCAGGAGTGAAGCACTTCGCAGATACAAAAGCAGTGTCACCTACTTTTGTGCCTCAGAATTGCAAGGAACTACGAACTGCAATTTAGAGAGAGAGAGGGAGAGGGAGAGAGAAGGGGAAAGAGAGGATCAGAGCCGTTTCTTTGATTCTCACCTTCTAAATGGCTCAATTTGCCCAGTATAATCTGTCTTAATGTAATTGCATTTGATAGCTCATAACCCTGGCTCTGGCAACGACACAGCTTTCAGCCTCATAAAGTGTTTTCCCCTCGGATTTAATCTGAATCTCAATCTAAAATTATATTCAAAGAGATGGGGGAATCTCGGCGGCCGTCTCCCGCTGCCTTTCTCCCTCAATGTATGAGGTTTGCACTCCTGCTACTGAATAAATGCACACATTTCCCGAGGCCCCCCTCCCTCCCGGGTTAATGGGGAGTGGAGACGCGCGGCTGCCCGGCTCCGCAGCGCCACCTGGAGGCCTCTCTGCCCCAGCTCGGCGCTCGGCTCCACTCTGGTCCCAGGATCCTGGTCTCCGCTGTCAGTCTGGCAGAACACCCGGGTCTGTTATCTCAGCCTCTTGGCCTTGATTTCTGCATCCTCACAGGAGTCATTTTTCTCTGATCTTGTCCCTCCCTTCCTACCAGTTCTGTCTGAGGTTTCTGGTTGATTCACGGTTTAGCAAAATGAACGCTCTGCGGGGCACAAAACCTCTCACTGTGAGTCCTACAGTACTACCCCTGGTCACAACAGCCCTCCAAGAGCACCCGATGCCGTGGAGAAGGGGAGCTTGTCTCGGCCGGCCTTGCTCTGGTTAAGAATGGCATGGCCTGGGAGTCGTTGCTCCTTCCACGTTTATTGAGCATATATTTTATGCCAAGCACTATTCTGAAGCACGGAGAATACAAGCAGTGAACAAACCAGAGATTCCTGCTGCTATGATGGAGTCGGCAATTCCTGGTCTGTAACTCATAAGGCGGAAAGGGAGACGGTGTCTGTCGCTTCTCCTCCTGTACCCTGCTTCTCCTCAGAGCCCTGGGGCCAAGGCTCAGGCTGCCTATTCCAGGAAGGCCACCTACTTTTAAATCCCAAGAACTTTTGCTCCCCCTTGACAAGTACAGAGCTCTGGGATAGAGTGGAAATAATGCTTTTGCTTCAGCTCAAGAAAGGCTCCAGACAGATGTGCTGGAGGCTTGGACCTAGCTGTTGCTTCTGAGGATTGATCTACACAGGCAAAGAGAAGAGCACTGAAGTCCCCGAAGGGACAAAGGGCCACCGGATATGATTCCATCCCATCTCTGCCACTGTACAATGTGGAAATTAGCAAGCTACTTTCTCTCCCTGGACCTCGGTTTCCCTGTGTGTGCAGTGGGAGACCGCACCTCTGTCTCTAAGATTGCTTTGGGGAGCCAATGAGATAATGCATGCAAATGTGCTTTGTAAACTGGTGCTCTGGACAATGCAGGGGTTATCTGGCACAAAGGAGCCCTAGAGGTGAGGTCTGGCCCCTAAAACCCTGGGAGGCCCCAGTGCTTGACAGGGGTGGAGAATTGGGAGCCACTGGTCCGTCTTCTCTTCTAGGCAGGGAAGTCAGGCTTTGAGGAGAGAGAGGAGCTGCAGCTTCTAATGAGATGCCTCATCTGCAGCTCAGAGGGTTTCGCTTTCCCCTTCATCTTGAATACTTAATCCTAATAGTCCTTGAGTATATTTGATGTTAAATATATCATTTTGCTCAGACTCTCTGTCCCTCAGGACTGGAAGCTTGATCCCTCCCAGGCTGCCGCAGCCAGAGCCATGCCCTCAAGGTCTGGGGGCAGCTCTGACACCACTGTCACAATCACATTCGGTGGCAGCCCCCGACCCTGACCTGTGCTGGGGGCCCGACAGTGCAGCAAACACAGGGCCTGGCAAGGGCAACTTCTTACTGTAGAGCCCTCGGTGCTGCCTGGAGACACTCACTCCATGCGGGCTGCAGCCCTACTCCAGACCTACAGGGACACTTCTCACTTTGGGAGGCTAGCCCCGACCCACAAACCAGGACTTAGCTAGCTGGGCTATTTCCTACTCTTGACCATGTGTTGGGCCTCTTTGTCCCGACATCAACTCACCAGAGCCTCCAAGATATCCAGTTAACAGCCACATGGCTGGCATCCCTTGGGGGAGTCGAGATCCTGTGTCTCCAAGCCTGGGGTGCTGGGCAATGGCTGCAGAAGCAGGTAGGGCACGCCATCAGGGGGCTGGTGATTATGTGAGGGCATTTTGTGCCCATAGGTGGCTCTCTCTGCACCCCAGCCATGATCATGGCACCCCAAACTGATCTGGAGAGAGGCCTCCAAGGCTGGTTTAACAGCGATGCTGGCAAATCTCAGAGGGTTTGGGTGGCCTGAGTTCCCAGCTAGGAAGGGACCCTGCGGGGTTGACAGAGCCAGACAGGAGCCGCACTCATTGGACAGCCTCCTCCTTAACACCCAGGTACCTCCCACCCCTAAGCTAACTCCCACCCAAGGGTCCTCCAGGTCGAGGTCACACCCACAACAATGGAGTAATCCTCAGATCCCCTGGGGCTGGAAGCCCCAGTTTTCACCCAACACATTCCACAGGTGATGAGTATACTCTCACTTCTACATGCCAAGAGTGCTCCAAACTGCTCTCGAAGTGCCTCTGGGCACAACAGGGAGGCCAACTGATCAGTCTCCAAGGTTACTTCAAGGAGAAAGGGGATGCTACTGGCTGCCTTACAAATTTCTGGGCAGGTCCCAGCACTTTGCCCTTATCCCTGGCAGAAAAATCTTGAGTAAGGGTTCCTGCGCTGGGGTGGGGGACTATCTCACCCGCTAGAAGGGCTTGGTGCCTAGGGCCTGGGCAGACCAGATATTCCAGAACTTGCCTTCAGTGGAGGCTGTCAAGATGTGCCTCAGCCTACGGGCCTCGCTCTCAACACAGAACAGCTGTCTCCAAGGTGGGGTTACCGGCTGGCATCACAAGTGACACTTAGAGAAAGAAGCGTTCAGGGTGGCAAGGGCCCCTTCCCCGTGGCCACTACAGTTTACACAACAGCGTGAACCTACAGTCTTGGCAGTGCAATGGGGATGCCTGCTGGCCACGTTTAGATGCCCTGCTCAGCCCCCTGTGTACACAAAAGCAGCCGATGCACAGGAATTTGCAATCAGCTAGTAGAAAAGTGCACAGTCGGCAAACTTTCCTTCTTTTCATTTCTACAGAGCCCAGACCAGCCTTCTAAGAAGCTGTAATCATAAATTGTTAGGCCTTTTAGAAGCCTAAGCCGAATCTGTACCCTAGAAAACCCCTAGATAGAGCCCGACCCACTACTACAGGTCGGGGGGGGGGGGTGCACTGGGACTAAGGGATTTCCAGTGCTCCAGGGAGGAAGGCCAGTCAGCTAGACCCTTTCCCTGCAAATCAGCAGTTGCCTCCCAGACCCAAATTCTCCAGCCTCCTGCCTCATGCTTCATTCTCCAGGCACGAAGGGACTGCCCCAATGCCTGGCAATGGCCGCACTGGCCAGCCAGAGCTCTGAGTTCTCTCAACAGACAGGCAGTGGATCCAAGGGGTAAGATCCAGATTTTTGTGAGGCCGGAAGCTGACTGCAGTTTGGAGTAAAGGTTCTTTAAGAAAAGGGATTCAAGATTATTGTGTGTGTGTGTGTGTGTGTGTGTGTGTGTGTGTGTGTGTGTGTGTGTTGGGGGAGGGAATTAACCCAGGGACATTCTACCTCTGAGCTACACCCCCAGCCCTATATTACTTTTATTTGGGAACAGGGTCTCTCTAGGTTGACGAGAGTCTCACTTTTTACTGAGACTGTCCTCGAACCTGCGACCCTTCTGTCTCAGCCTCTCAAATACTGGGATTACAAAGTGTGCACCACCATGCCTGGCTTTCAAGATTAATTTTATCGCAAAATTACCACCAGGGTTCTGGCAACTGAAAGACGTGGGGAACTCCAAATTTCATTAGCTTCAAGGTAAATCTGTCTCTGTTGGAGCCTGGCATTTTGAGCGATGTGGTCCAGCCACCTACCTTAGCCAGCAGGCTGAGTGACAGGCAGGGCGCCCGTTCTGCCCAGCCCTGCTGGGGCAAGACACTCCGCCCCTCCCGCAGCTAGGAAGGCCCAGACCTGTGGGACCCCAGGACTGCGGTCTCACCCCCAGTCCTCCCGGACTTGGCATCCCCCGGGAGGATTCCTCCCGCAGTAGGGTGCCGAAGAGGACCTGCAGACGCTCGGGAGGCTGGCTGACCGCGGGCTCTGCCGAGGGGCCCGCGGCGCGGGTCTCAGGGGCGCCCCGGGTGCTGCAGGCGGCAAGAGCCAGCGAGAAAGTTCCCAGCCCGAGCGTGCGGGCTGGCGGGCTCCGGAGGGCCGACGAGACTTCCCAGTCCCGGGGGGGGGGGGGGGCAGGCGCGGCGCCCGCCACCCCGACACAGTCACACCCGCGCGCACGTCCAGCCCGAGCTTCTGCGGAGCCGCCGATCGCGGGGCCGGCGCCGGGGCCGCCCCTCCTGCTCCCGGGTCCCTGCACCCGCAAGCGCGCCGCCCACCTACCGTCGTCGGGGTCCAGCACCATGGTGCCCCGCCGCCCCGGCCGGGCGCGGGCTGGGGGCGCAGAGGGGCCGCGGCTCGGGCTCCCGCCGCCGCCCAGCGGGGCTCCGCGCCCTGCGAGCCGCGGCCGCCGACCCGGCGGACCCCCGGGCCCGAGCGCAGCCCCAGTGGCGGCGGGGGCGGGGCGGGGGCGCGGAGCAGCCGCTGCCCGGGCCGAGCGGGAGCCGGAGCGGGAGCCCGAGCCGCGGGGTCTGCGAGCGCCGCGCTCGCCTCGCCTCGCCTCCGCAGAGTGAGTGCAGCCTGCCTTTCCCAGGGCCCCGCAGATTCCCCTGTTAATTAAATCAATTCATTATGCTCAGATCTGATTAGCGGCCCTTCCCCCCTTTGAATCAATTATTCAATACACAAACATAATTGCTCGGGCCAGAGGTGCCCGCCATTAGCTTATTTAACTCCAAGGACACTAATTACCCGCAGGGCACGGGAACTTTTCTCATTAATTCTGACAAAACACAAAAGCACAGCCAGAGTGTGTGCGTGTGAGGGACGCTGTGCATGTGTGACGGCGTGCCGGGTGTGTGTGTGTGTGTGTGTGTGTGTGTGTGTGTGTGTGTGTCCGCAGGCCCCAGCGAGGGCTGGGGGTGGGGAGTGGGCCCTGTGAGATTCTGACCGTGCCATCGCAGCCGGGGCGGGCGGTCTTCAGCCTGTGACAGTGTCGCTGTGAGTGTGGGACTCCGGTGTGATTGTGAGGCGCAGGGTGAGCGCCTGTGGCTGGGTGTAGCTCTCGCTGGGACTAGGGGCTGAGGCTGGAGACTCAGCATCCGAATGCGTCTGAGATGTGAAAGTGTTTCCGTGTGTTGCCCTGCGACTCCCCGCCTCCTAGAGCAGGCACTCCTTAGGGTTTCTTTTCTCTTTATTGCTGGGTCACAGTCTCTGCAGACTCAAATCCGCAGGAGAAAGTACAGACCACAGAAGAGTAATCAGGGGTGATCAAGAGGAGTTATGCCATCCGGAGCAGGACTGGGAAGGGGTATCTGCCCCCTCTCTAGCTGGGCTTTGGTTCCCACCCCGCACTTCACTACCCAGTGCTCCCACAGTTCCCATCCCGCTTTTCCGATAATGCCCCCCTCTCCACTTTTATCTTCAAGTCCCCCAACCCCCACTTCCACATATGCTGACACTCAGGCACACTCCCCCAACTCCCCCATACTCAGTTCCCGCCCCGTCTCAAGCCTGTACCGAGGGTGTGCCTATGGTTGACCAACTTCTCCACATTTTACCTCCCAGGAAATCTCTATTGAGAGAGTAGTGAGAGAGCCCAGAGAGGCAGGGACACAGAGGGTAATTGATTCCCCCAAATTAGGTTTCTGCTTTCTAAAGACCAGTATTGTTCCTGTTCTCAATGTGCACAGAGGTATTGAAGATTTCCTTTTTGTTTCCCTGGGCAATGAATGAGCTTAATCCATTTGGCTTTATAAATCAGGAAACTAATATTCGCTCCTTCCATAGCAGCTTTTTAAAAAATTTAATTGGTGGGGGAGGCGCAGTTGGTCACCCTTATGCTTGTCCCCAAGCCCCCACTTACCAAAACACATTCTGATTGAGGGTGGGTGGGTGGGGGGCTCAGGCTGATTCTCCTGCCCTTCTCTATCCCTGCACATAGACCCATAGAGTGAGTATCTGGGAAAGTTTGTGAAATGATTGCAGAATTATGTTCAATTTGGTGAAGAAAGGGGCAGTGTTCAGAGGGATTCTTCAGAATGACCGCCCAAATCAGCTGCTTTTACTTCCCTACTAGTTCTGAATCGCTGAGTGTAGTCGTGCCATGCTCAGATTTGGCAAACCTTCCCCCTCATTGTCCTGACACACTAGCATCTTCTCCCTGGTGCCAAGGTCTGACCTTGCCCCTTTCCTGCTTAAAAAAAAATCGCTAATGGCTCCCCATGGTCCTCAAAATAAAGTCGTAAGTGCCTGTTAACTCAGATTCCTTGAGATCTGAGGATGGCTGGGCTACCACCAACACCCCTTGCTTTAGTTCAGCTAGTGTCTATGGAGTCCCATCCACTCGTGCTCCTGTCTTGCCAGCTGAAGCACTTGCAGGCCCCCACCCCAGTGACTCATCTCTCTAGTCCCTCCAGATAGAGGCCTTCCCGGTCTCAGGATCCTCTGAGGAAACAGCTCCCTAGGTCCCTCCAAGTGGGTGCCCTAGGAAGGCTAAAGATGCTGAGTGGTATGTGCATTATTCCTTTGAAGCCCCGGGTATGACATCAGTCCCTGGGGGCCGATGAGCTCTTCTCTGGAGGGGGAGGGCTCATAGGGTGTCAACAATCTACTAGGTCACCCTAGAGAAAGTGGGAACTGAGGAGCAGGGGTGGGAACTCTTTTTCCAGGATTTAAATTCAAGAATGGAGCTCAGAAAGAGATCCCCTTGGCCTATATGAGCTACAGGACCTCACAGAGATGGCGTGGGAGCTGAGCCCTGGAGCATGCTCCCTCTGGAGGCCCAATGCTTTCCCTGTTTAGTGCACTGTGCAGCCAGACAGGGCCACTGCCTGGATCTGGTGCTAGCTGGCCCTTGTACCAGAGCATCTGGCCAAAAGGGGTCTGAAATTCTGCCCCCTCCCTACCCTCCAAGCCATGTGTTTGGCATGGGCTGCACCCACCCAGAGAGGGCACTTTTGCTAATTTGCACAGAAGTGCCATATGGACTAGCATGGCCCTGCAACTGGGTATCCCTGGCCAGTTCACACTCAAAGAAGCCAGTCCGAGGGGTGATTATCCAGCCTCGTAGCTCTGGCCCTCACTTCTGGCAAGAGCCTTGCATTAGCTCTTAAAAGACTGGTCTCCTGATTTTCAGAGAGGGAGAGAGCGAGAGAGAGAGGGCGAGAGAGAGAGAGAGAAGTTTGGAGAGCTTATCCAGGTGTTGCAACAGATGCCCAACACCATCTGTGCATTTATAAGAGGCCTTGACTCCTAGTGGAAGACTCTGAATCAGTTCATAACTGGGACTGAGACCTGGACAGACTTGTCATGAGCACCAAGGTCCCCAGGGGGCTGGGATGAAGAAAGGCAATGGCAACGGGGGAGGTGGAAACGCTTTCATGTGTGGACTAGACTGAGCAGCAAGGCCTGGAGTTTGGAGGATGCAAAACTCCAAGGATGGTGCAAGGCTGGGCCTGACCCACTCCTGACCGGCACAGAGGACACAGGTGCAAATGAGGAACTGGGTCAGAAGGAGCGCTACAACTTTGTTATGGGAGCATCCTCTGAAAGACTCAGCCAGTGGAAGCTAAAGTGTCACCTTGCTGGGCCAAAAGAGAAAAGAGCAACTAAGTCAGCAACTTGGCGGCACTGGCCGCTGGAGCAAGATGCCCAAGAGCATCAGGCAGCACTCTAGCTGAATGGGAGGCACCATTCACCCTGCCCGCTGAGCTCCACCTCTCAACCCTGAGACTATCAGAAAATAACGCTCCAGAACCAGGAAGCTAGTGGTGTCCAGAGAATATTTGAGTTATCCGTGCAAGTATTCCTAGAAGGTCTCACAGGGTTTTGAAGGGCAGGGCCCTGGAAAAGAGAATTGGAGCAACAGATATGGGGCTAATTATTGTAAATGTATGAATTCTGGTACTTGACATTTGTACGTCCTTCATGCTCTCACTTGTCTCAGCTGTGTGATGGCTTGATGGAGAGGGTGTGTGAACAAGAATGGACCAGAATGGACCCGAACCGCAGCAGGGGAACAGCCCCATCGCCACAACCAGCCTCCCCTGGTGGCAGCAGAACCCAATCTTATAAGTGTGTTCTGCTAAATGAGAAGAGAGTGGATTTTGCTATCACAAAACAGATTGTGTGAGTTAAGTTAAAAAAAATAAAATATAGCCAAATGCTGTTTACAAGAAATACTCCCAAAACAAGGTGACAAAAAAGACTGAAAATAAAGCAATGGGCAAAAATACACCAAGCAAATGCAAGCAGAGAGGTAGTAGGAAGAGCAATGTTAATGTCAAGCAAAGCTCATTTCGAGGCTAAAAGTGTAAACTGCTCAAAAATTAAGAAGTGTACTTTTTCTTTGTGATACTGGGGATTGAGTCCAGGGGCATTCTACCTCTGAGCTCCACCCCCAACCAGATTTTGTATTCTTTATTTTGAAAGAGAGTCTTACGAAGTTGCAGAGGGCTTCACAAGTTGCTGACGCTGGCTGTGAACCTGCGATCCTCCTGTCTCAGCCTCCCAAGTACTGGTCCCAAGTATTGAGATTATAAGGGGGTGGGTGCCACCATGCCCAACTAGAAGTATGCTTTTAAACTACTATCAAATCAAAATGGAAATGATAAATTATCTAGTAATTTAAAAAACAGCACATCTTTTACAGTTGTGGCACATGTCTGTACTCAGAGGGAAAAGTGTAGTGTGAAACGCTTTTCATGTTAAAAAACAAAACAAAGTAAATAAACTACATATGCAATCTAAGAAATTAAAACAAGAACAAAAACAAGCCACATGATTGTAATCCCAACACTTGGGAGGCTGAGACAGGAGGATCGCACAGGTTCGAAGACAGCCTCAGCTACTTAGTAAGGCTTTCAGCAACTTAGACCCTGTTTCAATTGGAACCAAGGCCACCACCATCTCCTCCTCCTCCTCCTCCTCCTCCTCCTCCTCCTCCTCCTCCTCCTCCTCCTCCTCCTCCTCCTTTTGTAGTACAGGGGATTGAACCCCTGTACTACAAAAGGCTGCTTTAGAGCTTACACCCCCAGTCTGATTTTATTTCTTATTTGGAAATAGGGTCTCCCTAAGTTAATGAGACTCTTACTACTTGCTGAGGCTGTCCTTCAATCTGTGATCCTCCTGTCTCAGCCTCCTAAGTACAGGTGTGCACCACCATGCCCAGCTAAGACCTAGTTCTTTGAAAAGACCAATAAATTTGAAAAATCCTTCCAGGCAAACCTGGCTACAAAAATAAAGAAAGCAAGAATGTGCACTATTCAGTTTTTTAAAAGAGAGCTATCACAAGTACCAAAAAAGGTTAAAGAACTGTAGCAACAGCATGTGTAAGCCTGTGAAAATAAATGTGGACACCCAGAGGGAATGGATGACTTCTTCAAGAAAAGTAGAAAACTATCAAACTTGAGCATAGAAGTCAAAATTCTGTATGGGCCAATAAATAAAAGAGATTTAAAAAGAAATTAAAACTCTGCCATTAAAATATCACAAGGCACCAGATGCTTCAGAAATTCCTCTTCAGGATATGGACCCGAAAGAATTGAAAGCAGTTTCTCAAAGTACTCAAAGAGGTATTCACCTCTTTCATAGTAGCATCGGTCGTGTTAGCCAAAAGATGGAAACAGCCCTCTTCTACATGCATGGCCGAATGGATAAACAAAATGTGGCGTTTCCAGACAATGAAATAGCATTTGAAAAGGAAGGAACTCCAGACACATGCTACAGCATGGACGACTTGCGAATGTGATGCTAACTGAAGCAAGCCAGCCACCAAAAGACTAATACGGTATGATCCCACTTCTACGGCGTAAGTGGAATATTCTGACTCACAGAAGGTGGCTTCCAGGAATGTGGAGGAGGAAGGAAGGTGGATTTGTTGTTTAATGGTGATAGTATTTCAGTTTCGAGATGAAAGGAATTCTGGAGATTAGTTGCATAACAAAGTGAATGTACTTAATGCTATTCAACTATACGCTTAAAGTTGGATGAGATGGTGAATTTTATGTCATGTGTATTTTATCACGATTAAAATTTTGGAAAATGGCAAGACATAGATTATATTAAAATAAGTTTGCCGGGCGTGGTGGCGCACGCTTGTAATCCCCGCGCTTGGGAGGCAGAGACAGGAGGATCGCGCAGGTTCGAAGCCAGCCGCGCTGGCTTAAGAGACCCTGTTTCCAAAAATAAAAAAAGTATAAAATAGGTCTGGGAGTGTAGCCCAGGGTAGAAGGGCTTCCAGGAATCCCAGTACCACCAAAAAAAAAGTAGATCATTTTTAATAGTGATAAAGCCATAAAATACCCAGTAATAACTTTAGAACAATAATCATCACATATGTACAGTTTTTCTTTGAAGAAAGTTATAAAATCATATTGATGAATATATAAAAACATGGGAACATATAGAAAACAGCTATATTTCAGAAAGAGACTTTTAAAAATGCTAATTCTTTCAAAATTAACATATTCAAATAGAATTTTATTAGAGCCCCAAATAAAAATTACAGAACTTTAAAAATCTAATTTGCAATACATTAAAAATAAATATCTGAGGATAGTTAAGAAAACACATATAAAGAAAAAATATGAAATAAAAGGACTTGTTAGTCCAACATGGTAGCGTACGCCTGCGATCCCAGTACTTGGGAAGCTAAGCAGAAGGAGGTCTGAGGCCAGCCTCAACAACTTAGTGAGATTCTCAGCAGCATAGTGAAACCCTGTTTCAAACCAAAAAATAAAGAACTACTGGGGATGTAGTTCAGTAGTAAAATACCCCTGGGTTCAATCTCCAGGACTAAAATAAATAAATAACAAAGTTGCAGGGTCAGATAA
Source organism: Muscardinus avellanarius (assembly GCF_963383645.1). NCBI lineage: Eukaryota > Metazoa > Chordata > Mammalia > Rodentia > Gliridae > Muscardinus > Muscardinus avellanarius. The sequence goes on from NC_137786.1 coordinate 183,944,517, forward strand.
TAAAACATACTATAAAGCCATCATAATCCAACAGTGTGGTGTAAGTGGCGAAGAGACAAATAGATCAGAGGACCAGAGAGCCAACTATTAAATCTAAGCACAGAAAGGAATTTAATGTATGACAAAAGATGGATTTCAGTTTATCAGAAGAAAAAAATAATGGAATTGCCCTCTGCAAACATTTCTCCAAGGGAGATAAAGAAATAAGCCAATAAATACCTAAAGAGATGTTTATCAGGGAAATACACAAGAAAACCACAATCATATACCACTTCACGCCTACCAGGGAACTAGAATAAAGTAATTCAGGTAATCACAGATGGTGGCTAGGATGTAGAGAAATCGAAACCTTCACATACGGCCGGTGGGAATGTAAATGGTGCAGCCATTTTGGAAAACAGCCTGGCAGTTCCTCAAAGAGTTAAACCTAGGGTCACTGTAACCAGTAATTTCCCCACTAGGTGTATACCAAGGAGAATTGAAAGCATATGCCCACGCAAAAATGTGTGCATTAATGTTTATAGCAGCATTATTCACAATAACCAAAAGACTGAAAAAAATCTAATGTGCATCAACCTCAAAATGGATATTATTCCATCACAAAAAAGAATGAAATGCATGCCCTAAGATATACGAACTTCAAAAACATTACGCTAAGCAAAAAAAAAAAAAAGGCAGTGACAAAAAACCACATATGCATACCTCCATTTATATAAAATGTTGAAAATTTGCAAATTTATAAAGTCAGAAAACAGATTAGCCAGAAAATGAAAGTAGCAGCGAGGTGATAGCTAATGGTGTAGGGTTTATTTTTGAGGGATAGAAATGTCCTAAAATTGACTTTGGTGATTCATGTACCTGTTACCATACTAAAACATATTGAACTATATACTCTAAATGGGTGAATTGTATGATCTATGAATTATAGCTCAATCAAGTTGTTTCAAAAATTTTGCTACCAAAACTGATTTTTCATCTAAAAGAAACAAGTGAGATCCATATTGCCTCCAAACATAAAAATTCCGCCCCAATTATTTATATATTTTATCATAATAAAACATGAAAATATTAGAAAATGTTAATGAAGTTGAATGTAAAAACATAAACTTGGTAGGAGTAAGAAAAGAAAGATATATTTGATTTTTAAAGACTTAGCAAAAGATACCATGAACAATGGAAAACTATTAATATATTGAGAAAATACTTAAAAATTTGTGGGAGTCAAAGGGAAAATATGCCTTATATATAAAGAGTTTCTGTATATCCTAAAGAAAAGACAAATCCCAAAGAACAGTCCATGCAGAATGGGAGAGATTTATTTATTTATTTATTTATTTTGGGGTGGTGCTGGGGTTCCTGGAAGCCCTTCTACCTCTGGGCTACACTCCCAGACCTACCTATTTTTTTCTATTTTCTTTAAATTTGGAAACAGGGTCTCTTAAGCCAGCGCGGCTGGCTTCGAACCTACGTGATCCTCCTGTCTCTGCCTCCCAAGCGCGGGGATTACAAGCGTGCACCACCACGCCCGGCAAGATTGGGAGAGATTTAAATAGCCCATAAAATACATACCCTCATTATTAGATGGGAAAATGCAAACTAAAGCGACATAAATCTTTATTATGTAAATTTTATCAGATTTTTTTAATGTAAAAGTGTAAAATGTTCAGGGGTATTAAAATAGTGAGAAAATGGTTATTCTGAATTGTTGCTGAGCAAGTAATAATTTGGGGCCGGCAACCTGGCACTATCTGTTAATATTTAAAAAGTGCATGCCTCTTGACCCAGAAATCTTCCTTTGGGGAATCCACTGTATGGAGAAAATCACCTATGTATAAGGATAACCCTGCAATGTCAGCAGTGTGTGTGGTGGCAGAAAGCCGAAAACTCTTTGAACACGATTGAACACACTGTTCCCTGCTATGGAATATTATACAACTATTAAAAGCGAGTCCCTGCTGTATGCTACTGACAAAGCATACAGATATAGCAGATGTACTGTTAGTGAGAAAAGTTAGCAAGCAGGATTATCCAATTTAAAAGAATCCCTCAGCTGTTTAGAGAAACATGGAGAGAAGATGTGATAGGCTGTCCGTGTTCAGACTGTCAACATTGGTGACCTTAGCAAGTGAGAATGGATGGTGGGGGAGAAGGGGAAGGTACCCACTTTTAGAATCTTTTTATTACTTATGACTAAGTAATTCCTAATTTTGAAAACTTAGAAACAAATTGAAGAGTATTTTTTTTTGGGGGGGGGGTGTCTGGGGATGGAACCCAGGGGCATTCGATCTCAGAGCTACACCCCTGCCCTGTTTTTATCTTTATTTTTGAAATAGGGTCTCACTAAGTTGCAGAGGGCCTCACTAAGTAGCTGAGGCTGTCCGCGATCTGCAATCCTCCAGTCTCAGCCTCCCCATGCTGGGATTACAAGCATGTATCACCACACCCAGTTTGAGAAGTCCTTTTTGACAGTCCCTCCAATCCGTTACTGCTACTACCCCAATCCAAGTAATCATTACCCCTTGCACATTGATGCAAGAGCTTTTCATTGACCTCCCTAAGCCAAAAAAGAAAAAGAAAATTTTATTGGTATGCACCTTGAGCCCTCTGTGCTCTGTATGCAACTGGAAGATATTTTTAAAGCACAAACAAGACTTTGCCAACCAACACTCCAACCTGCCATGGCTTCCCGTTGTTCCCCAGAGCGAGCCCCCCCCCCATCCTTTGCCTGCCTCCCTTGGCTCTGCACGGCAGGCTCTCCTAACACCACCCCTCACTTTCACCCACTCTGGCCCCCAGGACACCTCATGTACCCTTTTGCCCTTTTCTGAAGCCTCGCCCAGCTCTAGGCCTGCAAACAGATGAGCTGTTTCTTCAGCCTGGAATGTCCTTTCTCCCCTCTTGTTTGGACCGCCTCTTGCTCGTCCCATGGGGCTGAGATTTAATGTCAGGGTGGCCTCTCTCTGCAAGATGAGGCTAGACCTCCCTGTTGCAGTCTGGCACATCCCTCTGTGCCTTTCCTCCACAGTGCTTATCACAACCATCTAGTTAATTACATAGTTATTTGTATAATTATTTGTGTGACAGGGATAAAAGAAAAACTATTAAGCTAGAAGTGTGTGCATCTTCTCCTCCGGCCCCCTGCCTCGGGAGAGAAATGGGTCAGACAAGGAGGTCTCCAGGGTGCACCGGCTCAGAGATTCTGAACTTGCTTGTTGTGCTCCTGCTGCCCTAGCCCCAGTTTCCAGAATTTGCCTGACTCAATTATTTCCCTCTACTCTTCCATTTATCTAGCCAACTAGATTATTCTGAGAATTGATTATAGCAAAGCCCTCTGAGTTGCTGGAGAGTTTGTGGGCTCTCCAAGAAAGCCAGAGTGAGGTCATAAAGGACCCCCAATCTCCAAACTTCATTTCTGCACCTCTCCTCCTTCAGGGGCCTTCACCAAGGCACCAAGGCCCAGTGTAACCCATAGCTCCAGAATATCAATAGGGACCCCCATTTTGCATAATTAGGAATCAACTGGTCCCTTTTCTGCCCCCCATCACCTATCCACTGAGGACTGGAGACCTCAAGCGATCCTGGGCAGGGTCCAAAAGGCCAGATGGTAACAACTGCTCCAAGCTTGGTGCTGGACCGAGAGCTGTATGGACTCCAACCCATTGGTCTGTGGGGCTGAGCACCGTGACTCACTCCCAGAGAACAGACTGTTTCCCGACAAGCTCACCAGCGCGAACACACCCACACGCAGGTGGTCCCCTTGGAGCTACAGCCGCATGTCCCGACAGCACAGGCGTCTCAGAAACAATCGTCCTCGATGCTGCAGGCAGGGGTGGCAGTATGTGGAGCTGGTGGGGGAGTACCCTTGCTCCCCCTCCCCACCATCCGCCCCTTGTCTCTTAGGGTCTGCCTGCCCCACCATCCAAGAGCCCAAAGGGGCTCCTCCCTCCTCAGCATCAGCCTGAGAGGCCCTGCCAGCTCCCAAATGGTACAAATTTGGGAGGGGGGGAAATCATCTCTCAGGAAGCACATATTCCTCCATGGCTGCTGTTCTCTGGGACATGCCTGGACCCCTCTAAGCCAGACTTTGAGCCCCTATGTTTAATCCACCTCTCATGATGAATCATAGGAATATCTGAATCCTATCAGGGCTGGAGGTCACAAACAGCCACCACCCAGAGCCTGCATTCAGTATGCCCAAGCTGAGCAGACCTAGCCACCCACAGCCTGGGGACAGGCTGCTAATGCAAACCTCAGAGCTCACAGGTGCAGCCTTGGGGCTCCCGACTAGATGGCGTCAGCTAAGACTTAGATCCTGATTCTGATTCTACTTGCAGATCTCAGGCAACTGCCCCTTCCAGAGTCTGGCAGACTGCTGGTGGTATCCCCAACAGCGACCCCCTGCTGTTTCCTGTATGTATCTACCCAACTGGTACCCATGTTTCCAAACTCCCTTTACCATAGGTGTAGAAGAACGGCTGCCTCTTGTTTGGAGACAGAGGAGATATATAAACTACTTTTGCTTCTCTTACTTGTAAGCAAGTTGTGTCCAGGGCTTGGGGGTCTTCTGCCTTTCCCACAGTCTGGAATCTGCATGTTCTGTGCAAAGAACAACACTGTAAGCAACTCAGAGATAAGACAGAAAGATGCAGGGCCTTTGAGTGACCTTGTGGAGTAGCCTTGCCAACTTGGACTTTCAAGTGTCCTGTTGTAAGAGGTAGAAATGACGGTCGATCTCATTCAGGCCACTGGACTTTGGGATTTGTTTGTCACAGCACCTTAGCCTTTGTCCTAACTAGTACACTGAGCCTTTGATTCCCCACCCACAAAATAGTCTGGATATTTTCTTCTAGTTCTAAGTTTCCAATCCCAAATTCTGCCTTGTCAAGGCCCTTAGTTTCTGAAAAGCCACCCAGGATGGGAACTGGGCCTCTGACTGGAGCCAAGGCTGAATCTCAGTGTGTCCCCAGCTCCCTCCTGGTGCTCACACAGGACCTGACCCTGGGGGAGAGAGGGGAAAGGAAATGCAGAAGTATAAAGGCCCCTTACTGCTGGCTGAGGGCACATTTGGAGCAGGAAGCTAAGGGCAAGGGGTTAGGACAGGCTGCTGCCTCTATCTCAGGCGGTTCTGGGCCTCTCTGGTGAGCTCAGTCAGATGTTTATACTGACCTTACTCTTGGCCACTGTTGTCCAAATGCTCCAAATATATGCCCTCTGGCAGGACCCTTCCTTCACTCTTCCTTTCTACTAGTGTAGACTGGACAATCTGGTCCAGGAATACAGACATATACAAAAAGTCAAGGGGCTTCTTTTCCCAGGATCCACCCATCAAACCTCAGATGGGTCCCTGGCTCATTGGATTAACGATTTTGTGTGCTCTTAGGTCCCTGGTGTGTCAACCTAAGGTTGGAGCCCTCTGCATCTTCCACAATCAAGCATTTAGGCAATGATACTAGAATTCAGGGCCTTGCACTTGCTAGACAAGCTCTCTACCACTGAGCTGTAACCTCAGCCCTTTTAAAATTTTATTCTGAGACAGGATCTTTCTAAATTGCTCAAGCTGGCTTCAAACTTGTATTCCTCCTACCTCAGCTTCCCTGTAGCTAGGATTACAGGTTTGTGCCACCACATCAGGTTGGGTTAAGGACCTTCTGTCTCATGCCTCGGGTAAAGGTCCCTGAGCTCATGCCTGAATAAACTATTCTCATTCACAACTCTTAGAGTAATGTAATAACACACAACTATGGCCCAGAGGGCAGCCCTCTCCACAGCCTAGTCCTGCCAGACGTTGAACAGTTGCCTAAAGAGGCTCTCAGAAGGAGCTTAGGAGTTGGAAACTACTGGCCTAGAATCAAATGGCCTCGGAGCTGCTAAGGTCAACAGAATCAAAGCAATGAGTGGAGGTGAGGCTGAGATTTCTGCTTGCCAGTCTAGACTGAAAGCCCTCCATTCTCCCTCAGGTTTCTCTTCTGTAGCCAACAGTGTCTTGGACCTCAGAAGGTCAAATTTCATGCTGGGTGCCAAGATTCATTAGATTCAAGGTCACCATTGTAGACAGATGTGGGATTATCCACGTGTCCCCTTGCCTTCTGAGTACCTCACCCTCACCCACCATTCTATTTGTATTTTCCTGTAAAAGATACTCAGTTCTTACATAACCCTACTTCCATGGCCTGGTGGATGCTGGAGTGGGGACCTGATCCAAGATATGCCAATGGGTCTTCCCACTGGTTTTTAGACTTGAGGCCAAGAGAGTTGGGTTAGGTGCTCTTTGATGGCTAGAACTCTAAGATGTAAAAGCCAAGACTTGTATTTTCTGGTATGTAGATCAAGCTGTTCTGTGGAGAGACGAAGACGAAGCCAGCAAGAAGAGACAAGCAGAGATGTGGTGATAGACACAGGCCCAATAGTGTTTTGTTTCCTAATCTATTGATTTTCTGAAACTGAGATCCATTCCTATCTTCCTCTTGGTGTGAGTATTCTAAGTTGGATTTCC